>NC_140612.1:16275288-16565288 GCF_057381915.1 Diplotaxodon limnothrissa | reverse complement strand
ACCCATGTGATTTCTGCTATAATTTACTTTGTTGTTTTAGATTAGATGTTGATTAAAATATATACCAACATTTTATTGTATTTTTATTATATGATAATGATTATGAACATACAGCACATATTTACACTATGCCCAGCTGGCTGTGCATTGTGCTTCTGGTATGCCAGAGTGTCTCTTATTTGATAGTTAAAAAGTTGGCAACCCCAGTTGAATGTAATATGCTAACATGGCTAATGCTAGCATGACTAGATGTAATCCCGCTCTTTTTTTTTCTTTTTTTTTTCTTTTTTATTAATTGAACTTTTAATTGCAAAGCAGGAAAACAGCAGTCACCAGCATATACATACACAGGACAAAGATGCATCTACATGTATGGCAGGACGTGGGAGGTAGAAAAAAAAAGCCAACAGCAATAGTAATAAACAATGAAAAAGGTTAACAATCGTCCCTTTGTTGCCAGGCTAAATCCCGTAAGCCCGAATTCAACCTCTGAGCAGAAGGAGTGTCCAGATAGGCCAAAAAAGGGTCCCGGTAGAAAAGGAAAGGTTTGTCCTTAAGTGCCGTAGAGAAGGCTTCCATTGGCACAATACTTATCACAGACTAGCCAATGGTTGATAGATGGAGCCTTATCAGAAATCCACAGTACCATAATGCACTTTCGAGCGTAGTGTAGCAGTATGTGAAGGAGATCTTTGCTGCGAAAGCCGGCAGGTAGCTCATCATTTAGTCCTAATAAGCAAGTCCTTGGACCCAGATGCAGTCGGCAATTAAATATAACACATAGCTTATCTATGATCTCCAAAACTGTAGAATAACAGCACAGCTCCACAGACAATGAAAAAAGGAACCAACAGCAGACTGACATTTGTTGCAGAGATTAGGCAAAGCTGGAAACATTGTGTCTCTTCTCAGGTGTAATATAAAGCCTATTTATAAGTTTAAACTGCCTCTCCCAAATAGAATTAGATGCCAAGGCTTTGAAAGGACGACAACACAACTCATCCCAAGCCTCAGCATCTATAACGCCTACATCTGATTCCCATTGGCCCTTGACTTTGTTAGAGTTATCCATTCTAAGATCAGAGAGAATGTTATAAATCTTTTTAGTGATACATTTTAGTTGGGTAGTTTTTACCATGAGTGATTCTGTAGGAGAAAGACCAAACCCTCCATTAAAATCCTTCAATTTAGAAGTAATATCGTGCTTTACCTGAAAGTACTTCAAAAAATCCTTATTGGTCAGACCAAACTTGCTTTTCAGTTGATTAAAAGTAAGAAGAGAGTTCTCATGAACAAGATCACCCACTGTATTAATCCCTAACTCTGCTCTTTTAAGATCATCATAGCATATGAAAATATTACAGCAGTACTACCTAGCTACTATTTTTAGTATGATAATGTGAAATTCCCAAGTAAAGTTTGAAGTAGCTCAAACTGTAAAAACCAGCACTGAGCCCTGTTACATTTATATACAGTGTTAAAGTAATGGCTACAATCTACAGCCTTTAAACTTGTGGTAGTTGGAGTTAAAAGACCAGAGACAGGGTGATTACAACGATAGCTGTAACTTCCGTCACCCCTTATATTACTGGCATCGAGCAAGACGAAGAGTAGAGATGACACTATTAATTTAAGTACATTTGTTTTAATAACACAAGAGCACACATTCATATTCATGAAGGACCATGTTCATCTAATCTCAACCTCTCTAAAACAGTATGTTGAATCTTATCAGTGAATGTCCAGTATATTGCAATGAATAGCATTTAATTTCATGGAGTATGCACTGTCACCAAAACTGCTTAGAGTCAGTACAACCTCCTGATCAGCCTCAAACATGTACCGTCAGTCCGGACTTACCTAATTTCTCCTCTCTTCCCTCAGTATACCATAACACACTCTCCAGATCTGGAAGAGAACCCTGTGTTCCCCTGTATTTACCATAACTCTTTTGTGTGAAAATAAACTCTAAAACATTAGTTTCTTTGTTGGTTCAGCATTTAGGCTCACTCTTGTTATCAACCTCATGGCCTTTTTTGACAATATCACAATGAAAACATGCTGTAAATATCGAAATCCGTGAAAACATGGCTAATCCCGCTGATTTAAAACTAAAACTTTAAAGCTGCTGGAGTTGTTTTAAGCGCAGTTGTTTTAAACTGTACTTCACCAAAACCATGGAATGAAGTACAAACTGTGTGTCACATTGTCACAGGATTGCACTAATTTGGATGATTTAGAAAATGTATAAAATGTTGTAATACTTGATTCAGGCCTGCTGCTGACTTTCTATTACGCCTCTGGAAAGAACACACACTAAGAATATCTTGTTAATCAATCAATTGAATTTCACGTTAGTCTGCAACAGACTGAAGCTATTTCCACATCTCCTTTATTGGGCTGTGGGACAGTTGGCCAGTCTCAACTACAGACCCTGGACCATTTCAAATGGCATAGTTTTTGAGTTATCATCATAGGGCGTGGCCAACCTATCCGCCTCAAAAGTGGTGAGAATAACCGTCAGACCATCATGGCGATTCAGTGTGAACATTGTGAGTTTACATAGAACGGCCCACCTCGATGATGTTAAATGACAAAGCTTTTGAAGTTTCGTGAAAAGGTGTGGCCATGGCTGCACGTTGAGCTTGACCATTCGCCAATCTCTCCCAAGCTTCACGGGCATGATGAGAGTCGAGCCCTGAACAGATTGATGTGCCATTTGGCTGCAATAGTTAGAGCACCTCCTAGTGGGAAGAGGAAAGACATAGTAGGTTATAATCATTATTGATCTAGATTACATTTTAACTGGTGGTTCCAACCATGTTATGCGTCAGTTGGTCATTTGGTCAAATGGTACTCTCCATCGCCACCTAGTGGGCATAGGATGTGTTCAGCAATGCTCAACTATCACTGATAGTAGTAGCAGTAGTATCAAACATAACACAAATGAATGCATTATTGTCATTAATGCATCTACTAACAAAATAAAAAAATTATTTCTGTCAGTTAAATGTGTTGTAAACACACTAAGAATATCTTAGTGTGTTTACAACACAGTTGTAAACACATTTAACTTCACATAATCCCTGGGATATCTTATAAGTATTAGAAAAAGATGCTTCAAAAGTACGTCTCCAGTGTTTCTTCATGAAAAATGTGTAAAATTACAAAGTTCTACTAGCTCATTGCCCAGACTGACCTGTCTTTATAAAACATAAAGTTTTTGTTCTCTTTTTTTACTATAAAAACAAAAACTCTCTCTTCTTGCTTTCTGTCTTTCTTTCAACAAACTTTGATTTGCTTTAAAAAAAAAAAATCAAAACAAAAGACTCCCAGAAATTTCTGTACTAGATAGTGGGAAAACGGGAATTTGTTTGTGTGTCATTTAATTTTTTAACTATTACTTAAATATTTTGGAGTAGTATGAATGCCAGCTGGTGAAGTCTTCAGTCAGTACAAAATCTGTAAAACCTAAAGTTAAAAACCTATGCACTTCATCATTTCCCCCCCAGAAACCTTAGGGTAGACTAGATAGGAGTCTTTCCTCGGTCGATTCTGGCCCCCGACCTTACGTTTGACACCACTGTTCTAGAATCGTTGCGTGAGCAACACTACGTCATCAATATTGGACGGAAGACGGATCGTCACGTGCAGCCGTAGAGGGCTCCAGATAAACATGGCCACCTGTGTCAAAATGATAGGAGCTGCTAAACAACTGCACAGAAATTCGGCTTTTGTTGCTAAACTACACTGGCCTGGCGTTGTCTCCCGCTTGACCGAGACATCACCACTGAGCCGGCAACAGCCAGCGCGGTTCTACACCAGCATCGGAACCCCACAGAAAACATGCATGTCCCCCACCACAGCACTGACAGCTGGCAGCAGGCTGACCGGCAGACCTCGCCGGTGGATACGTGTCGGGGCCGTTCCACACTTCCAAGACAGTGTCCTCACCCGGAGCTGTGGACCGTATACGCTTCAATGTAGGATGTATGGAAACCGGGCAGGTGCGGGCTTCTCTGGACAGGATGGCGAGGACGGCGCAAGCTCCGGGGGAGAAGAGCCTGGGGGAGACGGCGGAGCACCTTACAACGGGGTTCAGATGACGGCTCTCACCCCCATGATGGTCCCCGAGGTGTTTCCCAATGTGCCTCTGGTTGCCGTTAGCAGGAACCCGGTGTTCCCCCGCTTCATCAAGATCATCGAGGTGAGTCTGATGTAACCTTGCACATTCTGTCCGCTACTTGGTCTGGTTGAAGGGAGGGTGACGCAATCACGCAACAAACTGAGAGTGATTTGACATTTAAACGGTCTTCGGTAAAACTTAGTACACCTTAGGTTATCAGAGGAAGTCCAGTCTTAAACTGAAGAGGCGATAGAGCCTTTTATTTTATTTTTTAGTGGTGGCTCCTAATCTTTGGAACATTTAGTTACAGTCATGTATAGTGTATATGTTTTATAACCTGTAAACTCTGGTTAATTAAGGTTGTTAAAATTGTGCTTCGGAAGTAGAAGTGTGTCTTCATTTCACTTAATGCCACATTACCATTATTATCTCAGTGTCTGTTTAAAACTACACATTTTGAAGAGAACACCATGTGACTGCCACAAAGGTGTGTGAGGAGTGGGTAGAAATGCTGTTGCATAGCACATTGTTTTTTGCTGTTTGTTTTTTCTTTTTTTTAAAATTAAGACTTAGTTTCTCTTCTTTATTTAGTCAATAAAGTAAAATGTCTCACAACCGATAAGGGCATTTTCCAGACAACCCCTGGAAACTACTGTTTATTGTATTCCAGTGTGTGATGTTTCTCTCTTCATGTCAGGTTAAAAACAAAGCACTGATGGAACTGCTGAGGAGGAAGGTGCGTCTGGCTCAGCCATATGCTGGAGTCTTCATGAAGAGAGATGATGCGTAAGTTTGGAAGTCACTTCTCCAGTTGAATTACTGATCACCAGGTTGTTGCATGCCTCAAGATGAATACTGATCTCAGTGGTGTGTTTTTGCTCCATGTGGTTATACAGTCTGAGTTTACTTTACAAATATAATTTATTGTTATACTCAATTAGTTGATGGATTAATCTATAGGATACTAGTTGAGTGGCGTTTTTAGTTTGACATCTGCATCACAGCAGAGGGGTCGGACTGAAGAAGTTACTAAAGCAGCTGTTTTCTTAAAGCATTTTCATAGAATTGCCATCCTTTCAGATGTCAGCACTTCTCCTTTGCCTTGGGGGGGAAACTGAATGCTAATTGATTCACGACGTCATCATTGTGGTATAGACAAATAATACGCAAAGAGCGCTGTAGAGCAACATCAGACTTCAGGCTACAGTATAATGCGGGCCAAGAAAAATAGTGCAGTGATTAATAAGTGAATCATCCAGTGCCAACTCAGACGTCCGTCTGATGGATCCATTAAGCTCACAAAGACATACTGCAATTGCTAACACTATTGCATTCCATTTATCCAACACTCACAGTGAGACCAAAGGCTTTGGGAAATGGTTAACCCTGGTAATTATGTTTCCCAAGCGGCAGTACCTGTACTGTATGCAGCATTGCAGGTGAAATAGAAAGGGATTTCATAGCTGTTAAAAGTTTTGCTTTAAACTTTATTCACATCAGAAGACTGGACTGGCTCAAGACTTTTGCACAGGACTGTGCATCTCACTTATGCTGCAATAGGTGTAGGCTGCTGTAGGGCTGTTCGATATAACGATATACATCGGATGTCGATATGAAAACGTCTATCGTTTCATTTTACGCTATCGTTTGTTTCGTGGTGTCACAAAATAAACTGTTTACGACAATATTTTTTTATTGTTTTGGTGGTCACTGTAGAATTTCTTAAAGTTCTCTCTTTCTCTTATATTTAATATAACCACACTACAGACAGACAAACGACTGTTTTTAACAGTAAAACCATCGCGTGGCTCCGCCGTTGCACCTTCTTATCTAGTGCACGTCTTTTATTTTGACAGCGAATGCGCACCTGTGGACCACTTATGTGCACCCCTGATTATAAGGGACACTGTCGATTTTCAGAAAAATCAAAGGATTGATTTTAAGTGTGCCGTATTTTCCAAAAAACACGGTAATAACGACGGCCCGCGAGCATGCTCTACCAAAAATAGTGCTTTGTTGTGTATCTGATGGACGAAAGCTAAACCAGTTCCACACCACTGAAGTTGCAGCATTTTTACAAACAAATTCATGCGGATACCCTTTTGGTTCATGCGGATACCCATTTGGCGCCAGCTGCGGTCACAAGGCTGGAGCCAAACAAAAACTCCCTGATAACGACTGTGTTTAGTCTGTTCCTTCCCATTCCATGCAAGGCCACCTGGGTTGGCTGGAAGACTGTTTACTTAGCCTAGCAGGGCGAAGGACACTGTCTCAGCTGAACTCTGGACACACACACACATACATATACACTGATATGCACACACTCATCCCCCCTCCCTTTCCAAACGCTGTGGACATTTATGTGCTTTTTTGTGCAGAGGAGTTTTTTTGTTTCCTGTTCTCATGCTGTCCTCCGTGGGGTTTTTTTCTGTAACGCTACCGATCTCCGACCTGTATCCCCATGTGATGTCTGTGTTGTGTGTGTAAGGTCGGGGGGGGGGGGGGGGGGTCGTCCTATTTCACTGCAGGGCAACCTGCACGTGGCGAATAAAGCCTTGATTGATTGATTGGTTCATCCGTTTCATTCAGCAATCCACTTTCGCCCTTCTCGTTCTCTGTCGCCGCCATGTGCATATGAAAACAAAGGCACTGCTCATGCGCGTTTTACCCATATTCTATCGTGATATTTCATCTTCTTATCGTTGCCCAACATTATACCGGTATTACCGTGAACGGTATGATATGGCCCAGCCCTACTCTGAACATAAACACAAGCTATGCGATGTCTCTGATGTTTATCTGTTTCTACCTGTGCTGATGCTAGCATGACTAGAGCTAGCCAAGCAGCAGTAAATATGTGAAGCAAGGCAGAAGGATATACTCATAAAATGAACAGAATCATAAGAATATAAGACCACAAGCACTGCATATGTAACAAAGATATGTTGACATCAAATGGTATGTTATTTGAAATCTATATGAAACAATGACACATCTATTTTTTTCCCAATTTTCCAAATTAGCCTGTGATTGGCTTTAGTGTCCCAGAAATCTTATTTATATACAACTAAATATGACTCAGCAAATATGTTTTAAACGAATGATTCCTCACTTGATGACAAATCATCCATTTCCATATCTGCTGAGTCCTAAATTTGATGTCAGTGAGCTTATCAGTGGTTGGTGTTTAAAAAAAAAAAAAAAAAAAAAAGCCCCCAAATCCCCTATGAGCAAGCACTTGGCGACAGTGGAGAGGAAAAACTCCCTCTTAATAGGGAGAAACCTCTGACAGAACCGGGCTCAGGAAGGGGTGGCCTTCTGTCTCGACCGAGTGGGGTCCAAATGTTCACTGACAATTTAGTTGTATATAAATGTGATTTTTAGGACATGTTGTTGAGACCAATTAGGTGGAAAGGCGACGCAGCCAGTTCCGCTTCTTCTTCTTCTTCTTCTTACTTGGTGGAATCTCTGGCAGGCTCTTAACTTCAGTCTCGAGTTCAGCCACCTTCACAGTGAGCATTTTCTGTGTGTCTCGTAGTCTTTGCAAAGATTCCTGTACAGACAATGCAGCTGACTCTTCTTTTTCTATCTTCTGTTGTTCTGTGGTGTCTTTTTCTTTCTGAGGCTCCTGCAGAGACATTGCAGTAGATGGCAGTGAGTCCTCTTTTTCCATCTTCTCCTGTTCTCCAGTGTCTTTTTCTTTCAGAGGCTCAGATTTTGACATTTTATTTGCATCGGTGGAATTTTGTTCTTTTTGCTGCTGTGGGATTTTAAGTGAGGAAGCTTTGGCTTCTTTCAGCTCCCACTTAAGAGTCTCTACCTTCAAATCACGAAGGGCCTTGTTGGAGCAGAGCTGGGATTTGAGGTCACTGATTTCTGTGTTGACTGTCTCCTGCTCCTGCCTATGTTTAATGTCCTGTTCTTTGAGTTGATTTTCAGCTGCTAGGAGCTGTTTCTGGAGCATCTCTATCTGCTCTTGTTGATTCCTACATTGGACCTCAAATTCAGCCTCCTTAGAGGACGTCAGGCCTACAGAGTGTGTGTGTGTGTGAAGCCTCCTGCAGGGTAACCATCACCTCATCAAGTTTGACAATTGCTTCACTGTTGCTATTGGGCTTATTACTAGAAGCCTCCTCCAGCTGCTCTATGAGGTCTTTAATCGTTTCCTCAGGATTTCTCTTGTTCTCGTGCATTTGTGCATGAAGGTTGTTCACCTGAAACAGGTGATAAGAAGCCCTCTTGTTAGCAGCTACCATTTTCCAATAAAGGGCGTTCTGATGGCTCTGGGAGACTTCCAGTTGCTGTCTGAGAGCAGCATCTCGTGCCATGGTTTAAACTGGACACTGCCCTGATGGGGTCTAAATCTGGGATTGGGCTGATATTGCCAAGTCCCTCCATTAGGCCCAGGGTTTGGTCTGCTGGGGTTATTCACGTTTCCCTCTCTCTCCATATTTATGTCCTCCTTTGCTTTTGAGATAGTGAGGGATTCAGCTTTTTCCCTTTCAGAAGTGGCTTCAGTGTTTTCTTGCATTTCTTTATTTCTCGGGTTTGTTCCATCACCTATGTTGTTTTGAGCTTCAACAAGAGCGCAGGCATATGCCCGAGTAATTGGTCTTCTTGGTTCTTCAGCCACTTTTTGCTTTTTTGTTTTCTTTGGTTTCACCAACATTTCATTTTGAGCTTGTGCCACAGGAGACTTTTCAGGATTTGGTCTTCTGGCTTTTTCAAGCTCATTTTTTGGTCTTTGCAAGATTGTTATTTTTGGTGTGATGACCATTTCGGTTTGTGCTTCTGCCATCGTAGATGCTTCAGCGTTTGCGGCTGCGTTTCTCTGCGTCTGCCTTACCTTTGATTTAACAACCAGGTTGTTTTGTGTTTCTGCAGTCTAGGTGACTGACTGACCAATTTATCCACCTGATAAAAGCATTGTTTCATTTTCCTGGACAAGTCCATTTAAGAGACCTGCTCTCTGTCTGGTGTTTTGATAGTAAACATGTCTTTCTGTCTGTTGCAGTAACGAGTCGGATGTAGTGGAGTCTATAGATGCCATCTACACCACAGGAACCTTTGTTCAGATTCATGAGATGCAGGACTTGGGAGACAAGCTGAGGATGATTGTCATGGGACACCGCAGGTTAGATGTACTGCTATTACTGGTGGGTGAGAAATTTTAGGTTAAAGGGCATAGGGATTGGTTTCATTAGAACTCTGGAGACAGTGCTCTCACTTATGAGTATGTATGTTATTTCTTCTGTATATCATCTGGGCTGTAAGGATCCGGATCACAAAACAGCTGCAGGTGGAGCCTGAAGAGGAAATAGCTTCAACTGTGTCAGAGTTGGAGTCTGAGCCAGAGTCCCACCAGAAACCTACACAAAGACGCAAAACCAAACGCAGCCGCAAGGACCATCTCAGTTCTCTGCCAGAGCAGCTTGAGGACAAGGTGAGAAACAGGAGCCTAATATCACATATGCCTTCTATGCACGCAGTCGAGAGAAGGACACAAAGATTCATTTCACCACAGCGTTCATTTTCTTTTGGACCTCTTCTTAAGTTGTCTCGGCTTTAAATTAACTGCCAGTGGTGCAACGGATCACGGTTGAAGTTTTCTGAAATCCGAACGGATCCCACTCCACTTTTTAAGTCTGCTGGTCCTTAACTTTGGGAGAAGCAACCTGTCACTGAACAGACTCCTCTGGTTGTTTATGGCCGTGTGCAGAGGATGCCCAGCATGGTCCATAATGTCCATATTGCACCTTAATTTGTTTTTATATAAGTGAGTGGAATGAGTCTTCAGTTGAATGTTTTTTAATAGGCAAAAATACTTAAATAAGTAAATGGCGAGTCGAATTTTTGTTTTTGCTGATCCGAAAATTGATCCGATCCGTGACTTAAAACCGCGATCCTGTGAGATTTTTGATCCGTTGCACCACTATCAACTGTATGCGGTGGTCCAAGGGGGCGTGCTTTTACATAAAGTTATGTGTAAGCAAAACAGTACAAAGAAAAAGTCATTAACAGGAACGCCTGAGGTTAAACCAACACAGTCGCATTGTTTAGGCAATGCTTCCTTGCACATGCCTAACTGCAGGAAACTTCAAGGTAACCACATATAGACTAAACCAGCATCGTTTCTAAGCACAGGGTTCACAAGCACACTAAACCTGCTATAAAAAAGCATGGCAGGTTTGATCAGATTTCCCCCAAATGTATATAATCACAGTGTAAGGCGTTTTCACATTGCCGTGTTGCTTGTGTCGTAGGTGTCGCTTGACGATTTTCACACACCCTGCGTCGTGAGACACAATCTTTGTGTCCCGTCGGTCGGTTGTGCACATCTTGAGCCGGGTTGAAGATACAACTGTACGGTTATGGTTTAGCTCCATTTTAATATTAATCCTGAACAGAAGCTCAGAGACATACACAGAGGAAGATGTTGGAGCAGTTTGAAATCGGTGCTTATGATTTAATCACACTCTAGATCTTGTTGTAACATATGATATAGAAACTGAACATTGTAAGAGTTTCTTGAAAACCCCTTTCTTGTCTGATCATTTCCTAATAACATTTCAATTTAAAATAATTGATCACACAGCAGTGAGGAGTAGAGTTCATTACAGTAGATGTCTTTCTGAACCTGCTGTAACTAAGTTTAAGGATATAATCCACCCGCTGTTATCATCTTGCCCTGGAACAACACAGAGCAGAGCAGCTACCTGAACACTACTGCAAGAGAGGTTGATTATCTTGTTTATAATTTTAACTCCTCACTACGTACGACTCTGGATACTGTAGCTCCTGTGAACAATAGAGCCTCAAATCAGACGTACTTGACTCTCTGGTATAACTCTCATACACGCACCTTAAAGTAGGTAGCTCGTAAGCTGGAGAGGAAATGGCATATCGCAAACTTAGAAGATCATCATTTGGAAATAGTTTGCAGCTTTATAAGAAAGCCCTCCATAAAGCCAGAACATCTTACTATTCTTCACTAATTGAGGAAAATAAGAACAACCCCAGGTTTCTCTTCAGCACTGTAGCCAGGCTGACAAAAAGTCAGAGTGCTGTTTTAGCCAAACATCCCTTTAACGTTAACTAGTAATGACTTCATGAACTTCTTCACAAAAAAATTAACCTTTAGAGAAAAAATTACTCATATTAATCATCTCACAGACATAACATTATGTACAGTTGCTTTCTGTTCCACTGGTATGTATTTAGACTCTTTTTCTCCAATTGATCTTCTTTCTGAGTTAACTAATGACTTCCTCCAAACCATCAACGTGTCTTTTAGACCCCATTCCTACAAAACTGCTCAAAGAAGTCCTGCCATTAATTAATGCTTCAATCTTAAATATGATCAACCTATCTCTAACAATCGGCTATGTATCACAGGCCTTCAAGCTGGCTGTAGTTAAACCTTTACTTAAAAAGCCATGTCTTGACCCAGCAGTCTTAGCCAATTATAGGCCAATCTTCCTTTTATCTCAAAAGTCCTTGAAAGAGTAGTTGCTGAACAGCTAACAGATCATCTGTGGAGGAATGGCTTATTTGAAGAGTTTCAGTCAGGTTTCAGAGCTCATCACAGAAACAGCTTTAGTCACGTTACAAATGATCTTCTTATGTCCTCTGACAGTGGACTCATGTCTGTGCTTGTCCTGCTAGACAGTTTTATCTGAGTGGCGACACCTATTGTTTAACAGAATACTGCAGCGACTTCTTGCTTCTTAACTGGGGGTATAAATCACTGCATCTGTGTGATGATGATGCGGCGGTGCATGAAGCAACCACAGCGGAGGGTACATTGGCAGCTTAAGTAAATAAAAAAAAAAGAAGAAGTTCCTTTTATAGAAGTGTGTAAGCTTTCAACATGACCTACATTTGTTAAGGATGGTTTGAAACTATTTGGTTCAGTCAGTGTCCACCAAGCTGTGCATCTTGGTTTTGATAATGTGTCATTAGTGATGGGTATAGTAATATTTATAGTTTACAGTTCTTTCCACATTGATAGTAATTATTTTTGTTCTATTCAGATATCAGAGGCAGACCTGAGTCCAGAGCTTCAACCTTTGCCCTCCTCCAACATCCTGATGGTCGAAGTGGACAATGTTCAGCATGAACAGTTCACCGTCACCGAGGAGGTCAAGGTACAGAAAACGCATCAAAGTAGCGCGTTATCACATCATCTTCAATCAAGTGATTAAAAAAAAAAAAAAATTAAACTGTTTGTCATTCTTTAACACACACGTCTGTAATGTCATGTGTTCTACAGGCGCTGACAGCAGAGATAGTAAAGACCATCAGAGACATCATTGCACTTAACCCCCTCTACAGGTCAGTTCTACCATTTCAGTTTTATCATATGCAATCTGTAAACTTTCATTTTACTTTACTTTTTTACTTTATACTGCTTGTAGTTTCAGGTTTCCATTCTATAAACCTAGTAAGGGTGTTCAACATCTTAAAGCAATTTCCAGGCAATCTGTGCTCGGTGCACCTTTTCAGCTGATGCTGAATTAGGCTGTTTTCTAATTTGCCAATGAAAACACTTTAAAGTCAGATGTTTATATTAGTACCAGGCTGTCGGGATGAAAACAAAATCCAACTGTAGTATTGATGAAAGGGACGTTTTCTGAAATGTGCTTGTTTGTGTGTGAACCAGAGAGTCGGTCCTTCAGATGATGCAGGCTGGTCAGCGTGTGGTTGATAACCCCATCTATCTCAGCGATATGGGAGCAGCTCTGACGGGAGCTGAATCGCATGAACTACAAGACGTCCTGGAGGAGACTAATGTGAGCAGTCTGCCTGCTTATAGACCTTTATGACACTCAGTGTGTGAGCATTTTCCAGAGCAACCAGTGATGTGCTAACTCGTGACTCCTTTTCTTATCCTAAAACTTGTTTTTTGATACACTAATAGTGTCCAGTTGATTTTCAACTCTGAGTGGAGTGTCTTTATTTGATTCTAATACCCTCGTTTATGCGTGTGTACAGACTTATTAAGAAACGCTTTTCTCATACAAAATAATAATAAATCAAGAAAGCAGCGTTTTTTGTTTTTTTGTTACTGAGAGATTACTACAGAAACGTCATCTCCAACTCTGCTGTTCTATTTCATGAAATCAGTGTTGCAGAGTTCTGTTCATTAAAAGTTTTGTGTGCAGTTCATTGAGTCCTGTTTCTGTGTCCATGCAGATCCCGAAACGTCTCTACAAGGCTCTGTCTTTACTCAAGAAGGAGTACGAGCTGAGTAAGCTACAGCAGCGCTTGGGTCGTGAGGTCAGACGTCATCATAATGTTGAAGTATTAAATAACTTCTGCTTAGGTTGTTACCCTTGGCCATTCATCCGTGTCTCTTCTATGTTCTCAGGTGGAAGAGAAGATCAAACAGACCCATAGGAAGTACCTGCTGCAGGAGCAGCTCAAGATCATTAAGAAGGTACACCAGACTAATCTGTGACAGACCACCTCTGTCTTCCCTTTGCCTGACAGACCCAAAGTCATTCAGGAGAAACACTTGGGCTCTCAAAAACTCTGGGGACTTTCAGCAGTCAACTGTCAGCATACTGTTAAGACACGTCTTACAAGCCAATAGTCTCAATCCGGCACAGCTGACACCTAAAGCACCTTTTCCGTTAGTACCTACTCCGATCGACTCGCCACGATTCAACTTAGATCGACCGGTTTTCTTTTACAAACAGTGCTATCTGACACACATGTCGTCAGAGCGTCCCGCGAGGTAATTAGTATGCGACACAAATGCTACAACAAAGGTGGACGTTGAGGCAAGAATATACCTGCAGCTCGGTCTGTGGCATTTTGTAATTCTCTGGGATCATGGCGATGTTTTTGTAGCCATTTCTTGTTTTCAGGTTTCAAAAATGGCAGATTTGATTTTTGGGAACTCATCAAATGATCAGCCATGTAGTGGCATGTAGTCGTCTGACGTCACATTTTAGCACCTGCTCGTATCGCTTGGAACCCCGGGCGAGCAGGTACTAAAAAAGTACCAGGTACTACAGCATGACGTAATTGAAAACTGACTGGATACTACATCAAATCACCTGTCTGGTGTACTTTGAACCATATTTTCCATTTATATGCTTTTGGTATTGGCAGGTGCATACACAGTTTCAGATTTAAATGCATAATTTTATCTTTATCATAGGCAAAGAAAATGTGAGCTGCACTCAGAGTACAGTAGGAGCATGCGCCGTGGATGCAGGTGTGTGAAGATGTGGCTCATAAAATATTCTGTGTTTTTGTCATTAGGAGCTGGGTCTGGAAAAGGAGGACAAAGATGCTATTGAGGAGAAGTTTCGTGAAAGACTGAAAGATAGGATGGTCCCTCAGCATATAATGGATGTGATCAACGAAGAACTCAACAAGCTGGGTCTTCTGGACAACCATTCATCAGAGTTCAAGTTAGTCGTCTTGTTTTAGTCTTCAAAGGCCTTTGAACCACAATACCACTTTACACTAAAAAAAAAACAGGAGTCAACTTGAAAACTACTAAACAGAATAGAGGGAAATGTAGTTTATGTAGTTATGCTATTGGAAAATAGAACAGAGGAAGAGGAAGCAGAGTTTGGCTAAGGATACTTTAACACGTGTTATCTGAACCCCTCTTTGCTCCATGGTGCGTGTGCGCGATTGCATTGGTATTTGCACTTATGCAGTATCTAACGAACCCAATCACTAAAACAGTCTCCTGGCTAACACGTTACCTTGGAGACTTGGGTCGCGCACCCTCACTTCCTTTTATCGCTCCATTTTCTAACAAAATGAGGCATCTTTGCTTTTTAGCTGCAGTTTTATAGAAACATCAGGTAGGTGTGATGTGTTTTGCATTTTATTTGATGTAGTTCTGCTCCCACCATATTTCGTGCACTCCAGCTGTGTGTCACACCACTCTTATACATTACTGGTGTATAAAAGACGTCACGACGCGAACACCCGTTTGTCTCCAGTCACAGCTCCCCTGGCAGCCTCCTTTCTCCTTGGTCCTCTTTCTCTTTGAGTTTAAATGAAGTAAATGAGTCGAGACAGTATGACGAGCTTACGTAAAGAGAGACAAAGGAGAGAAGAACAAAATAAAGAAACGAGAACATTTATGAGAAAGGAAATCTCAGTTAGGGCAGCAGCTATTGATTATTTTAGTAACTGAGTAATCTCTCGATTAGTCCATCGATCAATTGAGTAATTAGATAAAAACAATAAATATTCAAAAGAGAAAAACCACAGGTCTTTCAGAATGAACTGTTTATTTCCATTTTAGGTATTACAATGTTTTAAAGTTTGGCTGCATACGGCATCTGTTAAAAATAACTTAATGGGCTTAATGTTGTCAAACGTTTTATTCATATGCTGCTCATAACTACGTCTCCGTGTAGCAAAGCTCCATCTGTTTTAACATTGGCTGTCCATCTGCTTGTTTTATTGACTATTTGCAATAATCAGGAATCTACTGTTTGTTTCAGTGTAACCCGCAACTATCTAGACTGGCTGACCAGCATGCCCTGGGGTACCAACAGTGAAGAGAACTTGTTACTGGACAGAGCGAAAGAAGTCCTGGAAGAAGACCATTATGGAATGGATGATGTTAAGAAACGCATACTGGTACGCACACACACTCTAATACTCTGTATTTGATACATCAGATATATCCACACCCACAGAACAGTGGATCCTTTTTTATAGAAATGAACATCTTTCTTTTTACAGGAATTTATAGCAGTGAGCCAGCTTCGTGGCACCACCCAGGGGAAGATCTTGTGTTTCTACGGTCCTCCAGGTGTAGGAAAGACCTCCATCGCCCGCTCGATAGCCAGAGCTCTCAACAGAGAATACTTCAGGTTCAGCGTGGGAGGCATGACAGATGTGGCTGAGATCAAGGGGCACAGGTATGATCTGTGCTACTGTTATTTCTGAGAGACCTTATCCTGGATTACATTGTCAGTATCATGTGCAGAGAAGGTGGCATCCTGCACAAGGGCAGATAATGGTAGAATTAAATGTGATGGACTATGATGGGATGCAAATCAAGATCAAAAAAGGCAACTGTGCACACATCCAAGCAACAAAAAACTTGGAGTGCTGTGGATTGAGTCGTTTAGTTGTTTTAATTGGCCAGTATTAGTGTATTCTTCACCAAAATTTGTAATCATGGTGGATTTTTTTATGTCACTACTAACTATGGAATGAAAAATGATAGGGCGGCGCTTTGCTAGTAACTTTAACTTTAACGTTCTCTGCTTTCCTGCTGACATGAGGGATGGCACTGATGAACAGGTACAAATGGTAGAGTAATAACTTATTGGCTGCTTGACTTTATAAAGGAAAAGTGAAATCTTCCCTGAATTAGATTTGGCTGGATGCCGCTTTCAGGTTGCCTCTCTGTGCGTCTCTGAACCAGTTTAAGACCTTCTGTAATTGTAGATCTCTTACGGATTAATGGAAACATCCACAGTGTGTCCTGGTCTTCTCCTCTGTGTCCAAATGGCAACAATTCAACTTTCATTTTGAGGAAGACGATACAAATCACTCACTGTAAAAATTGCATGTGTGTGTATCCAGACGGACATATGTCGGAGCAATGCCGGGAAAGATAATTCAGTGTCTGAAGAAAACCAAAACGGAAAATCCTCTGGTGCTGATAGATGAGGTGAGTGTTGTGATGATGCTCTTGTAGTTGTCTGTTGATTTCAGCATAACGTAACCAAAGCAACATTAATATGAAGGCCATCTGTTCATGTGTGATTTTTGTGCTGATACGATGTTTTAGCTTCACTTTGATAAACGGATATTTTTGCTTCATATAATCTGGCACTGAATGACATCTATAACTATAACGTTCTGTAGTATATTGTTCGTGGCAGTGCTAAAATCATGCACTCTATATCAAAAAATGCCCAGTCAGTAAAAGGAGAAACTGTCAAATTAATTTAAAGCCACTGAGTTGTTTTGCTGACAGCAGTTTGAGAGATCTGTTCAGGGACCATCAGTAAGTCAAACAGCAGTGTGATAGTTTATAGGCTGGGTAAAGTAGAAGCTCAGGCTTCATACTGCTCTGCTCTGTCATATTTTTTACTTTTTTTTTTTTTCACTTTGCTGAGCTGATACAGTATCACGTCCTGTTCCTGCTACAACACACGTTGGGGGATAGTTTATCTGTGTAGCCCATTTAATTAACGTAACTTTAGACAGGTGTTTCATAGTGCAATCATAAAGTTTTATCTCACATAGGAGGTCATCTGATTGTTGGGGTTCTCTCTTTTTTCGGTATTAAACTAGCCTTTTTACCTTACAATGTAAAGTGCGTTGAGGCGACAGTTGTTGTGATTTGGTGCTATAGAAATAAAACTGATTGTTTTTAACCCACGCAGACATTAGGATAATGCACATAGAAGTGTCCTGCCCAGATGATGCGTTCAAACCCCGGCCATCTTGCTGTGAGGCAACAGTGCGTCCCTGTTCTGGCTCAGCCAAAGGCTTTCCAAGGAGATTTTAGAGCAATTCTTTAATTATTACATCCTATTAAGTAAAAAAGGGATTAACTAGTTTTTCAGCACTGTTCTAAAACAATATTTGTCTAATTATAACAATATTACACCAAAGACAGAAAGCAGTCCTACATATTTAGAAAATATTTAATATGCACATAGGACATATCCTGGTCAAAATTTACTCCAAATTCCTCTTGCCATCCAAATATCTGGTTATACAGCATGTTTCAAATGATTATTTTCATGGATCCAAACTGTCAGGCCAGGTCTGCAAGTGAACCTTGTGCACTGATTTTGTGATCTAACCGGTTGGCATGGAGTTGTTGGTTTCCAAGTTTCATCAATAGTTATATAACTGGTATAAAATGATGTGATGATGTTCATACCGTGTCATTACCAGGTTGATAAGATGGGTCGTGGTTACCAGGGCGATCCATCCTCTGCTCTGCTGGAGCTCCTGGACCCTGAGCAGAATGCCAACTTTCTTGATCACTACCTGGATGTTCCTGTCGATTTGTCAAAGGTAGGTACTGTGTAACGAGTGCTCCACAGCTCCTCATAATATGTGGTTTTAATGTGCACCGTCTCTCCTCCTGTAAAGGTTTTGTTTATTTGCACGGCCAATGTGATAGACACCATCCCAGAGCCACTCAGGGATAGAATGGAGATGATCAACGTTTCTGGATATGTGGCTCAGGAGAAACTGGCTATTGCTGAGGTAAAATCTGCAAATGCGGGTTACACGTTACAATGTCTGTAAAGCTCTGTTAAGGGATGAACACAGTTTGTTTAAATATATTACCACAGTGGGTGTTTTCATTGTGGTGGTGTAATAACGGCGAAGGTGACAGAATATGATGTGAACTTTTAATCTTCTTTAAACCATTCCACAAGCTCTTGCTCCCAGTGTAGTGCCAGTTACTTCAGTTCAGTTTGATTTAATTTAACTATTTTAATTACCATCAGAATAGAAATGTTTAGGATAAATATGATCACTCAGAATTAATTAAAGAGCTAGCCCAGTGTAGCTTAATATTTAGGGGAAATCTCAATATTTGGGCTTTGCATCCCATGTATTGTAAACTTGAAATAATGATTTTGACACAAGGTTTCTGCCCTTGGCCGCCGCCCAGCATAGACAGTGCACCCGACCCTACAGCACCTCCTGCGGGTAGTGGACACGTCCTTTAATAAGTGGAAGAGATGGATGGATGGGCGGGCATTGCATATTAGCGTTTTCTTTTCTTTTGGCTCAACCTCAGAGTATTTTTTTTTGTTTGTTTTTTCATTTCTGTGTGTAGCGTTACTTGGTGCCACAGCTGCGCTCACTCTGTGGTCTGACAGAGGAGAAGGCTTCAATCTCATCTGATGCTCTCAGTCTGCTCATCAAGCAGTACTGTAGGGAGTCTGGAGTCAGGAACCTGCAGAAACAAGTTGAAAAGGTAAAATATTGTAAAAGTGCACTCAGAAAACAACATTCTGCTTGTAACAGAAGCTAAAGACTTCTTTGCTGGGAGTAGTGGTATGAATATAATGTGTGTATGTAGTTGCTGGTTCTTTGTGACAAAAACATCCTTTTTCATTTTAATAGCAGTTGTGCCAAAAATGATTTTTTTTTTTCTGTGTCATCCTTTTTTTTAATCTATTATTTATCTCCTTATTGTTCTTCGTTTATTGCCCACAGGTTTTCCGTAAGGTGGCGTTCTGTATTGTGAATGGTGAACAAACCGGAGTGATGGTCACTCCTGAAAACCTGCAGGAGTTTGTGGGTAAACCTATTTTCACAGTTGATCGGATGTATGATGTCACTCCACCGGGAGTGGTTATGGGGCTGGCTTGGACCGCAATGGGTGAGAAAGAGAGACACACACGCACACACAGCACCAGCAAAAGTTACCTGTACTGAGTGTGCATTTATCTCCTGTGCAGGAGGATCGACGCTGTTCATCGAGACTTCACTCCGCCGGCCTCCAGGAGGAGCGGACTCTAAAGGAGAGGGCTCATTGGAGGTCACAGGTCTGTCAGGAGTTTCCCATCTTGCGCCACCGCATTGAAAACAGTGTGTGGGTGTAGGAAAAAACATTCTTCCCTCAGTTAGTCCTTTACAAACGTAATCTGAGCTTTGTGTATTGGTCATAGGAGAAACAGAGTTAGAAAGTCTTCAAACCATTTCAGAGGTTTTAAAAACATGATCCTTAACAAATGCAGGTAAACTGATACTAAAGATGTGGCTCTCCTGCAGGTCAGCTGGGTGATGTTATGAAGGAAAGTGCGAAGATCGCTTCAACCTTTGCCAGAGCATTCCTTATGACTCAGGAACCGGAGAATCACTTCCTCATCAACTCCCACCTGCATCTGCACGTCCCTGAGGTAACCATTTATTTCATTTCAGTTCCATTTTATTTTAAATTTTATAAAGCGCCAAATCACAACAGTTGTCTCAAGGGGTTTTATATTGTAAGGTAAAGACCCTACAACACTGCAGAGAAAACCCCAACAATAAGGTGGTGCGGTATGACCAAGTATTTTGATGACAGTGGGAGGAAGAAAAGCCTTTTAATGGGAAGAAACCTTGAGCAGAGCCAGGCTCAGAGGGGGAGGCCGTCTGCCACAACCAATTAGGTTAGACTGACTGACTGAGTGCATCATGAGAATCCAGCAGCAGCCTACACCTATTGCAGGATTCAGGGTCACCTAATCCAGCCCTAACTATATGCTTTAGCAAAAAGGAAAGTCTGAAGTCTAATCTTAAAAGTAGAGATTGTGTCTGTCTCCTGAATCCTGACTGGGAAGAGAGAACAGGTGCACAGGCGACCTCCAGACTCACAAACAACTTCTTCCCCTGGGCCATTCGGACTGTTAACAAACACTGCCCACCCTACACTCCACTCCTACCCACCCACCTCACCAATCTAATCATGGTCTGAGTAACCTTCATCACTAAGGTCACTCACACACAGACTCTATACTCAGACCAAGTCCTTTTCCACTGCTTCCAAGCACTTTGTTCTCCAATTTGTGGTCGTCTATTGTTTGTATGCATTTCTCCTGCTTGTTATTTATTCCTCCTGTCTACCATTTATATTTTATTCCCACACAGTTGGCATGCAGCACCCATAATTTCGTTGTACATGTACGATGACAATAAAGGGCTATTCTATTCTATTCTATTCTATTCTATTCTATTCTATTCTATTCGAGGGGGCTGAAGCTGAAGGCTCTGCCTCCAATTCTATTTTTAAATACTCTAGGAACAACAAGTAAGCCTGCAGTCTGAGAGTAATGTGCTCTAATGGGGTGATATGGTACTATGAGGTCATTAAGATAAGATGGGGCCTGATTATTTAAAATAAAATAATAATATAAAGCAACTAATTAATTAGTTCTAACTTCTGTTAGTGTCAGTTAAAACCCTTGCTGCAGCAAGAAAGATAAAAGCTATAAGGGACTTTTTAGCCTACAGCCTACAATAATAATGTAATGAATGCATGAACCAGAAATATCCTGCTGATGCTTCTTGCGATAATGGTAGAACTGAACTGTGGCTGGCAGTGCTCATTCCTGTCTATTTTCACTTGTTTCTAGGGGGCAACTCCAAAAGATGGACCAAGCGCTGGTTGCACTATTGTCACAGCACTCTTGTCCCTGGCAATCAACAAGCCCGTGCGTCAGAATGTAGCCATGACTGGTGAGGTGTCTCTGATGGGCAAAATACTACCAGTAGGAGGGATCAAAGAGAAGACTATTGCTGTATGTACAACAAATATTCTTTGCTCATTTCTTTAACATGGATATCGTTCATTAACTAACAGCTAAAGTAATTGATGCTCACAAAACAGCTTCATGAAGGATTTTGAGGTCAGTACAGCTCCCATTTCAGCAACTCTGAAGAGGTATCATAAATGTTAACATGGCCAGCACACATATTAATGTTAGCTGTTTAAAGAGTAGCTATTGCTCAATAGCTACATTAGCCATATACTAGCAGGTCATGTCTGTGGCTAACAATAATGAAACAGTTGCATTATTGTGGCAGCTGAGCAACAAGTTTTATCCATTCTGCCAGACTGTAATAAAGTGTGTTCATTTAACAGAATAACACAATTATTTGTGTTGAATAAGTGTTGAAATGTAGCTTACACTAGCCCAGGACAAGTCACCAGAAGCGTGTGTGTGTGTGTGTGTGTGTGTGTGTGTGTGTGTGTGTGTGTGTGTGTGTGTGTGTGTGTGTGTGTGTGTGTGTGTGTGTGTGTGTTAGCTGTCTGTCATGTGAACAAAAAATTATGATTACTTTCAGAGAAATCACTTGGAATCACTTTTAGTTAACTTTGGTCGTTGGCTCCTCTGTCAGGCTCGTCGTGCTGGTGTGACCTGTATCATCCTTCCAGTTGAGAACAAGAAAGATTTCTCGGACCTGCCAGACTACATCACTCAGGGCTTGGAGGTCCACTTTGTGGATCACTACAGTCAAATCTACCCCATCGTCTTTCCACAGAACGAGTCTTAGCCTGTTTTCAACTATAGCACCTGACCAAGATTGATGGCACTTGACAACTCTGTACCTATTTATTACCCAACAGCAATAGCGGTGTCATTCTCGTCGTACATGGTGAAATCAACTTGTTACTTTTTGACTGAATGGACTCTGAGGTCCTGTTATAGAGACTTGGCACTACATCATCTGTTGCAGTATCACAGTGGAGCAGCAGCCTTGTTGGTCACTCGCACATGATCCTGTTTTGGTTACCATAGAAGCCTTTACTGTGTGGGTACAGCTGTGACGGAGACAACAACACTGAACTGAAATGTGCCAAATATGGACACGGAAAGTCAAATGGTGACGGTGACACGTGACCATGTCACTGATTAGCAGAAGTCAGATTGAGGACTTTGCTGCCAGGCAGCTTGTTCATCCAGGTCTGTGGATGGACTCTTTCATAGATTTTGTGCATTTGTAGTATACCAGATGTCAGGATGATGATGTTGAAATCAACAATAAACAGACATAACTGAATGCTGTTGCCTGTTCTAGCCCACCTCTGACTGTGTGAGGGCATTTTAATGGTTTGATTAAGTTAAATAGACTGGAATTTATAAACCACTTTTGTACTCTTGGTGAGCAATTAAAGTGCTTGTTTCAACTTTATAATTTTAAAAAAGGAAGTATGTAATTAGATGAAAATGACAACAAATGATCCAAAAGTGTTGCAAACAGTCAAGTTTGAATCAGACATGATGAGAAAGATAAACGGAGTGTAAAAAAACTTTGATCACTCAGATTAATGCTATATAGATGCCAGAGCATTCCAAAGAATGAAGTGTTCTACTTTCAACTCGCGCAGCTTTTCTGCACCAAAGCTACTTCCTTCTTTTGCATTTTTAATAAAGTTAAAAACCCATCAAATAATGACTTAAAGTAAGTTTCAAAGTAACTTTTTTTTAAAAATTTCTGCTATATTACTGTCATAGACCTATGCAGTGTTGTAGCAAAAAAGGTGGCTACGAAGGTCTATTGTGATTCTATTATTGGAATTGAATTGAGCCCATACACAGTTAGCACAGTGTCAGTGTACATCTCAAATACAACAGTTCACCACAAGATAACCCACTGAAAACTCTGTGGAAGAGATCAGGTTCAAATTAGCTTTAACATCCTGTCAGGCTTCTGTTTGGTCAAATAAAAAGCTGCTGATGCTACTCAAGCAACCCTGACAAGTAGAAGCTTATGTATGTTACATGTATTATCCATTATGTATTTTAAAGTGTGTGGTTATATGTCAGACACTACAGATTTGCTCAATGTAGATAATCTTGGGATAAAAGTAATTAAGAACTTGTTGCCTTTTCCTTTTTGTCTGGACAAGGAAACACATGTTTGTCCTTAAAACTGTGCCTACAGGTAAAGGCAAATAAAATCTGGGCTTTGACTAAGCCACTTTGTAAGCACCTGTCTGCTTTGGGTCATTCTTCAGTGGTTTTGTTAGTGTGTGCAGAATTCATTTCCTAAAAGGAACTGTTCCAGTTCATCAAACAGATGACCTCGCATCACTGTCACGCATTTGTATTTGGGAAGAGCAGTACAAAGATTAATCAGTGATGAGGATCCTCTCATAGACCTGGACCCGAACGTAGAGTTCTAATTTTTCTTGAAATAAAGGTGAACTTTTTGCCGTCTCTGTGATTACAGTAACTTGATACAAGAAGTTGCCTACCAGCAGATCTTCTGATGTCATTTGGATTTCATTAAACACAGTCTCTTGGGCTCGATTTGCAGGGCTGACCAGCCCTGAAAGCTCGGTTGTCATTAGATGATCGCTTGCATGTATCAGAAATCCTTTTAAAACCTCGCCACACTTAGTCTTTTTTGAACACACACTTTTCCAGCTGGGCTGAGATGTTCTTGAAACCCTGGTTGTCTTTGATGCGTTTGAAGACGCGATAAATGTCGCCTTCTTACCTTGTTCACGTGACTAATGATTGTATCTATATTAACCATTTCTGCTCCGTTCCTGACACCTGAGAATATTTTGTTGGCACTGTGACGGTGAGCGTAATGAAAATGTCCACGGTTTCCACGGAATGCAGATTTACGCACTACGTTAGCGTGAGATGGCAATCTGCAGGCGAACGACCACAGATTCTTACACAGATGAGTTTGATGCACAACATTTATCACGAAGACTTTGCTGTGATTAACGTGTGCAGGAGACGCTTTTGTGCTTCTTGCGGAGCACTGCTGACTCGACGATCGTCCTGAGGAGCAGCAGCGTGGGGTAAATGGATGGGAGGGTTCACTGGGAGTGACGAATGAATGAACAGCTGGATGATGGCATTCAACAAAGACATGATCTGAACCGCACTGCACTGATTTGCACTTAGTGCTACACTATCAAACCTGCCATAATATTTCGCTGCTGGCTCCCGTCTTTTGTTGACATCATAAGCGTGTGTGCGACGGCCCGCGGTCCTCTGCAAACTGTCGATTTTTTCCTCCCCTCTTCTACTTTCATTTATTTGAGGCAAATTATTAGAACCGTCTGCTAAGAAGGAATAAGAAGACGTCGTGCAGGTCGGACGTCCTTTTCTGGGTCTCCCACGTCCTTCCCCAACGAGGTATTTATTCTTCCACACGCATCCATCATGGTGCTTCTTATCTTATATGCGTTTGTCTTCGCAGAGTCCATTTAATCACCCTTTGGCATGCACGCTGCCATCAGATACTGGTTACTGTTATTGTGTAGCTTCTGTGTTATTAAGGTGGCCTTTAGCACAGCATATGACTGCTCGAGTGCATGTTTAGCTGCCCTTAAAGACAGCTTTTCTGGTTTCACTGCTGTCAGTCAATGGAAATATTTTATGTGTTTCATATCTTACATACAGATAAACCCAGTTCATGCTGCAGCAGCCCTGTAGTTACACAGTAGAGGACGTTTACAGGCGAGCAGCAGAGTGAAGTGGCCTTGATGGTAGATCCTTTTATGCAAGTCAAATCCTCTTGGCATGAGCTGTTTCTATGGTGACAGAGATTCACCAACTGATATGAATATGGAAAAGATTACATTTATTGAGATGTTAATCAGAATAAAACTACATTTACAGTCATGGTTTAAAATAAATTACACTCACCTTTAATTCTAAGGCTTAGGTCTCAAAATGCAGTAAACATAACCTCAGATAAACTACAAAAGCATGTCATAGTGTTATATTTATTTAACAAAAAGTAAGACCGAATGCAAACGCAGTGTGTGAAGTAGGCCCTTGCTGTTTTTTCATAAGAATTGAGAGGGTAGGTAGCAGCCAGGTGCTGCTAATCAGATATTTTTGATCATCAGGAATTATGACCTTCACTATCAGAAAAGAGGTTTTTCCACTTTATTGTTCTTGGGTATTCAGTTGTGTTAACACAATGCCAAGCAGGAAAGACATCGGAAATGGTCTCACAGAAACCGTTGTTGTTGTTCAATAATCTGGGACGTGCCATTTCCAAACAATTTGAAGACTATATTTTTACAGTAGAAAAATTATTCACAACTATAAAATACTCTGGATTAAACCAGCTCCAGGAAAACATCAAACACCAGCTGTTCGCCCTGAGACAAGTGGATAATTTGTGAAAGGTACAAAAAAAGCAAGAGAGGGTACGATCACATTTTTATGGAACCCTTTAAGTTTCTAAAATCACTTTTCACCATAGCAAAAAAGGGAATACCTGAAGACAAGGCAAGAACTAGACACACATTTTGACAAAAGTATACAATGACAAGAATTAGTTTGAGCCAACACCTAATCCAGCACCCATAAGAAGACAGAGAGTAATATGTTTCTTCGAGAGGAAAAGGTTGAGGCTCCCTAGATGTTTGAGGAGTATCGAGTTGTTTGGCCAGGAAGCACTTTTTCTCCATCAAGCATGATAGAGGTAGGCCTTTAAGTGCACCAAAATGAAACGATTATTAGAATCTACAAATACAACAATCAGAGTTTCTGCCATTTGTGTGAATGTGTGTGTGAATGGGTGGATGACTGAATGTGTAAAGCTCTTTGGAGTCCTTAGGGACTAAGTAAAGTGCTATACAGATACAGGCCATTTACCATTTATCTATAAACAGGGTGAATTTGGAAAGCTGGGATTGCAAATCAAGAAGCAAAATCTGCTTTTCTCCATAGTGACATTCTTGAGAATACACCTGGGCGTAGGACTTAGAACAGAGGTGGGGGAACTCCAGGCTTCAAGGGCCGGTGTCCTGCAGGTTTTAGATATCATCCTGGGTCAACACACCTGAATAAAATGATTAGTTTATTACCAGACATCTGGACAACTTCAAGACACGTTGAGCAGGTAATTTAGCCATTTGAATCAGCTGCTTGGGATCAAGGACACATCTAAAACCTGCAGGACAGCGGCCCTTGAGGTCTTGAGTTCCCCACCCCTGATTTAGAAGCATGCGACAACACTTTGGGAAAGCATCTGCATCAGACTGTATAGAAAAAGTCATGGCTGAAATCCACTAACAAGAGGAAACATCAAGATGTGCTTGGGCAGTATCCCAGGTGAAACATAGGTAGTGGATGAAATGTTTAGGTGTGGGGAAAATGGGAGTACCACCTCAGAAGAGTTATGAAAGAGAGAATGTTTGGCTGTATCATCAGATCAACATACAAAACTCTCTGACGGTGTGAAGTACATCATATTAACTGGTACAACTGAAATGATAAGGGGAGAGTATTCTGACAAAGAAGCAACAAAGCTGCAGTTCTGGACCCCCACACAGTACAATGTCTGATCTTGCTAACTTAAGATCAGACATTGTACTGTGTGGTAGTGTGTTGAACTCACACTGTGCTGCCTGCTTTATTAAGTTCGCAGTGCCCTGGGAAGATGTCATAAAGGAAGCCAATGGGTTGAAGAAACTACGGCGTAGTGAAATGTAGTGGAAGCAAGGCAGAGAGGCTACATGGCAAATATCTCTACAATGGAGATTAGATGCAGAGAATTTCTTGCATCATCTCAGTAAGACTCTTGAAAGGCATATGTATTAAAAGATAGACGCTGCAACTACGCATGAAAAAGAAATTGTTGGCAGAACATTTTTAAATCATCCTCTGATGAGCAACCGTTGAACCATGAAGAAACTTTCCTTAACTTTATTTGCAATGTATAAAAGCAAAAGGGAAAAAAAGAATAATTTTTAAGAAATAATTTAATTTGTAATTCATGGATGTGTTTTTCTAGCTTTTATTTTTACAATATAAATATATTCCTTATGCCAAAAAGTTGATTCATCTGGACGTAGCGTTTTCAATGGGAGAAACATTTTGTCACTCATTGAAGTGACTTCTTCAGTCTCAGCTGACTGCAGGTTTCCCCAACTTTATAAACAGTACATTTGCATAATGACTGAAACCAGCCCACTGAATAAACGGTGAGCTGTGAGGTCAGTTTCTTCATCACTGAGTGAATGGAGCTCAGTCTCTGTCTTTCTCGCTTTCTCTCATCGATATGGAGGTAATCATTCAAATAAGATATTTATATAAATATATAAGATATTTATAAGTAATAGTCTATAGTGGATAGTAGACTATCCACTGGTCAAAAGTTTAATATGCATATTGAAGGACATATCCTGGTCAAATATGACTCAGAGATTGTTCACAGTACTGGATGTCAAGGTAATGCTTCCTAATGTTCCTGCCTAGGAGAATCGTTTATAAATAATGTAAATACAACTGGTCTCAGCACAACACCCAGAGGAAGTTCATAATTAACCTTAGCTTGTCAAGAACACTTTCCTATTTACATGAATAAACTGGAGTTTATTAGATACAAAAGATATTCAAATCCCTGCAGCACAGTGCCTTTAATACCTGTCGCTTGTTCTACTCTATGTAGTAAAATATTGTGGTCAATAGTATCTAATTCTGCAGTGAAGTCTAGCAGGACAAACGAGAACATCAGTTCATTGTCAGAGAGGTCAGATCATTCTGAACTATCTCTAGTGCTGTTTCTTATTGTAAGCAATTCTGAATCCTGACCGTCAGATTTTAGAAGAATCAATTCAGTTTTATTTATTTTATATAGCACCAAATCCCAGCAACAGTTGCCTGAAGGCACTTTATATGTAACATAAACGCCCTACAGTAATACAAAGAAAACAGAGAAAACCCCAACAGTCATGATCGCCTATGAGAAAGCAGGAAAAACTTTTTTAACTCTTTTAACAGGAAGAAACCTGCAGAAGAACCAGGCTCAGGGAGGGACAGCCATCTGCCCCGAGGAAGACAGGAGTAGACATGCTGTGGAAGGGAGCCACAGTTGTTAGTTAATAAGAATTAATGATTAAATATAGAGTTGTGTACAACTACATATTGAGTAAAAAGGTGACTGAAGAAGAAACACTCAGTGTATCATGGGAATCTCCAGCAGTCTATTTCTTTTGCAGCATAACTAAGGTAGGACCTTGTATGTGAGGAGCAGGATTTTGAATTCAATTCTGGATTTAACAGGGAGCCAATGAAGACAAGCCAGTATAGCAGAAATATGCTCTCGCTCTCTGTCAGTACTCTTCCTGCAGCATTTTGGATCAACTGAAGGCTGAGATATTGCACAAATGGAAGAAGTCATTTGTTTGATATGCACATTGAAGGATATATCCTGGTCAAAAATGACTCCAAGATTCCTCACAGTGTTGCTGGATGCCAAGGTAATGCCATCCAGAGTAAGCATCTGATTAGATACCATATTTCTAAAACTTTCAGGCCCAGTACAAAAACCTCCCTTTTATCTGAATTTAGAAGCATTGAGCGGTAATCCAGGTCTTTATGTCTTTAAGACATCTCTGTAATTTAACTAATTGGTGTGTGTTATCTGGCTTCATGGGTAGATAAAGTTGGGTGCCATCTGTGTAGCAGTGAAAATGTATGCTATGTCTTCTAATGATACTCACTAAGGGAAGTATGCATAATGTAAACAAAATTTGTCCTAGCACTGAACCCTGTGGAACTCCATAATTAACCTTAGTGTGTTAAGAGGACTCTACATCTGCATGAATAAACTGGATTCTCCATAATGACTTAAAGGTACTCCACTCCATTTAATATCTACAGCATGCTCTAATCGCTGTTATAAAGTATTATGGTCAATGGTATCAAACACTGCACTGAGGTCTAGCAGGACAAGCACAGAGAGGAGTCCACTGTCAGAGGCCAGTCGCTGTACTGTGATGAGCTCTGAAACCTGACTGAAAATCTTAAAATAAACAATTCCTCTACAGATGATCAGTTAGCTGTTCTACAACTACTCTTTCAAGAATTTTTTTTAGATAAAAAGAAGGTTTGTGATTGGCCTATAATTAGTTAAGACAGCTGAGTTAGCCTGTCAGCCTGGCTACAGTGCTGAAAAGAAACATCAACATGATTGTAATGCAGTGGCAGGAACTTTCTGAGCAACATTATAAAGAACAGTGAGCCAAAATTGATCCACAATACTGTGAGAGACTTCAAGTTGCCACAAAATGTGGTTCCACAAACCACTAAATCAAATGGGATACTACATGCTGCTTTTGCATTTTGGCTTTGTTCTTGTTCAGTTTTAATAAATAGGAATTGTTCGGAGTCTGAAATGTCACAAAAACAATATGCCAATGAGACCTTTGACAGAATCCTAGGATGTATCCATTGGATTGTATGGCTCAAGCTGATTTGAAAAATTTTTGTTGTTACAGTATTATTTTCAGGCTAATTTGTGTAGGAGGGAATTCCTCCTCACTGACCATTTTACATATTTTTGTTCGGCCTCAAAACAAGTCAGAAGAATGCTGATCATGACTCATTCTGTGTTCTCACCTTTCTCAGTTTTATCTCTTGACGTGATGGCTGTGTTTTTGGTGCTTCTTCTCTCCACGCTCCTCCTGTCTCTACACTCCACTCCTCTACGAGCCTCTCCTTCCTGCCCTGTGGGCTGTCGCTGCTACAGCCTCACTGTGGAGTGTGGCTCCACAGGACTGAGGGACATCCCCAAATACATCCCTTTAACCATACAGGTAGGATCGATGCCCTAAGAAGATTCAATTTAATTCAAATGCAAGAAAGTAGTCCTATATATTTGTTTAATGTGAGCATTAAAAGTCGCCAAGATTCCGCACAGTGTTACTGGAGGACAAAGTAATGCTATCCAGCGTGAGAATATGGATACACAGTGTTTCTAAGATTGTTAGGAATAAGTACAATATCCTCCGTTTTAGCTGAATTGAGAAGCAGAAAATTAGATGTCATGCAGGCCTTTATGTCTTTAAGACATTCCTGCAGTTTACTTGGTGGGTGTCACTCCGTTTCATGGATAGATAAAGCTGTGTGTCATCTGCATTTATACATTTTCATCTAGCAATGAAAATGCTAGATGAAAATGTATACTGTGCTCTCTAATAATACTGCCTGAGGCGTGTATAATGTAAATCGGAATCAGAATACTTTATTAATCCCGAAGGAAATTAGGGTTACAGCAGGCAGCACGCTAATGGCGCATGCGCACTTACAAAGGAACCTTCTGACGAACTTTACACAAACATCACATTGGGGAGACATGTCAGAAAGGTAGGCTGATAGGAAAAAAAACAATGAAAATACATAACATGAGGTAAGAGGAGGAGAAAAAAACCTCCACTCAGACTGAGCTCCTAGTGGGAGAACAGTTTGATAACAGAAAAAACACCTCAGCACAAAAAGCACATGACTATCAATACACCATAGAAACACAAGACAAGCAACAGGGACAGGTAAAGGGTAAGAGAGAGCCGGTGTAGGCAGCGCATCCGGTCCTGCAGCATGTCTGCGCTGGTCCAGTCGACTGCCATCTTCCCCGGGAGGGGACAAACATCGAAGGCGTTTGGAAAGGGAGGGGGGATCTGTGTGTGTGTTTGTGTGTCCAGAATTCAGCTGAGACAGTGTCCTTCGCCCCGCCAGGCTAAGTAAACAGTCTTCCAGCCAACCCAGGTGGCCTTGCATGGAATGGGAAGGAACAGACTAAACACAGTCGTTATCAGGGTGTTGTTGTACGGCTCCAGCCTTGCCACTGGCGCCAAAGGGGTATCCGCATGAAGTGATGGTGCTTTTTACTTTAGTGCAATCAGCTCATATGAATTTCAAAGCAGTTCTACAGTCCAACACTGGTCTCTCAATCTCCCATTGGAGAGCCGCGAGCTTCGCCATACTTGCGTTCTGTGATGTTGTCATTTCTTGTGCTCAAGGAGCCGATTTCTGAGAACTCACGGCAGTGTGCCTCCTCGAGATGTCATCCAATTTGTGCCCAGAGATGTTATTCCGAGCTAGTCCTTCCGAGATGTATCCAGTCTGCAGTCAGAGATCTTATTCTGAGTATTCACAGCAGCCGTAGCCTTTCCAAGATCTTATCCATGCTGACTCAATGGGCCCATTTTGAGAAACTCATGCCTCTCCCATCGTTCCAATCCCAGCGGGCAGCCTTGTGGGGGTTTGAACAGCCGGTTCCGCTTCCTTAATTCTTCGATAAGTCAGGGCCAAGCCAGCTCCGATCCGCCAGAACCCTGTTACCATGGTTCCGAATAGGTAGATATCTTCAGCACTCAGGCTCACCCAAGCCCAGACTTCTCGTTGAGAAAGGGGTGTCAGTTGCATTTAGGGACCAGTTGATCCAATCTAAATAAAATTGGTCCTAGCACAGAACCCTGTGGAAAACATGAACAAACTGCAGACTGTTAAATAGATGGAGCTCTTCAAATAAACAATATCTCTGCACATGCCCAATTAGCTGCTTTACAGCTACTCTTTGAAGAAATTTTGAGATAAAATGAAGATTTGAGCCTATTAATAGAGATAGATTGATCAGAGCATTAATCACAATGTATCAAATGTTTTAAGACAATAGTGACTAAAACTCCTCTTTTGTCCCTGCTCATCTCTCCATCCAGACCATCTTTCTCCAGGACAATGTGATTGGTCAGATCCGTCGACAGGACCTCACCATGCTGAAGCACCTGCACTATTTGTACCTGCAGGTAATAAATGCACATACACTCTTAAACACTTACACTAAGACTCTTTAGCCTTCAGTTTTAATCTGTTGACTACATCACAGTTTATACTAAGTATGGATTTGTATACATTCTAGCAATGGTATACGCTGTGTTTACTTCACTCAGTAGTATCAAATTATAGCGAAGTATTACCCTCCAAAATGTTTTAATGCAACAGAGGAAGGATTTCACTGAGCAGGTTTAAGAATACAGCAGGGTCGATGTCTTGTAAGGCTGCAGCAAAAGGTTGTTATTGCTAACTAAAACTAAATTAAAGTGGGTTGAAATTTTGGTTAACTGAAATAAAAATAAAAACTAGACTTTTCAAAATACATTGCCAGTCATGGCAAAAACCCATATAGGCCAAAATTGGCTCCAAAGGCAGATGTCTATCAAATACATGGCCTTCTATTTATACTCAAATTACATTACAGTTTTCATTGTTTTTAAAACCCAGCAGTGCACCTGCAACCACTTCAGAGTTTGAGGTATATTATATTAGAGGGCACTACTGTCACCATGAGCTGCTAGCCTGCAGCAGAGATAAGTAGTTGTAGACATCTAATGAACTTACCTCTTTCTGACTCCACACCGCCAGAAATGTTTAATTTTCAACTCTGTGGTCATCATCTCCAACCAAAGCTGAGAACATGTATAGTAACACTTTCCTTACTCCAGCAAACAGACATTAAGAAAATCACTGGCGTTACCTCTTATGAATCTATTGTACGTATTTTTTGAAACAGTGAAATTGTGAATTGAGTCACTCTCCTCCTTGTGCCAAAAACACTGTCAAATGTTAGACTGCTCCAAAATAAAAGGATCACAACAGAGAAGACAGAAAATGTGTTTCAAAGGCATCATCAGAAGTATTTGGAATTTAAATTTATTTATTTAAAAGGGACAGTGCAGTTTAACATAGTTCAAGTACAAAACATGAAACTGATGTAATGCACATAAGTTTATAGCTATTGCTAATTTTCAACAATAGTCCCTTGTTGGGCTTACAATCAAAATAGGTACATTTTACAATAAAACATAAATTTTCATAAAACCAAATGACATCATAGTAGTGGTAGTTCCAGGAGATTAACCAGAAGCAGACATTTTTCTAGTTTTCTTTTCATGTCCCTCTTCCTCTAGAACAACACCATCTCAGCCGTGGAGCCTGGCTCTTTCCAGAGCCTCGGTCAGTTATTGGAGCTAGCACTGAATGGAAACCGCATCCATTTGGTGACAGCTGACATGTTTCAGGGACTCGAACATCTACGCATTCTGTACCTGGCACGAAACGACATCACACGGCTGCTGGACTACACCTTCCGTGGCCTACCGGTACAGTCTCACTTTCCTGTTCAACACAGCAGCTTTGCTGAGCCCTATATGAAGCTTCATAGATAATGTACATCATTCTCTTGATGTCTCAGCGTCTGCAGGAGCTCCACTTACAGCATAATAGTATAGAGACGTTAGCCGACCAGGCTTTAGTTGGTTTGACTTCTCTGGCTCTGCTGGACCTGAGTAGGAATAACCTCCACACAATTGGCCCTGCAACACTGCGACCTCTAGTGAGCCTGCAGGTCCTGCGTATCACAGGTGAGGCTCCTTTACTGATGACATTGGAACCCATGTTGTGTTTTGGGTTTTTTGTTGGGGTTTTTTTATACAGTTTCACGCATAATAACATCTGTTCACTGAGTTACAGATAGCTACTCATGTAGAGCCTAGTAATATGGTAATCATCATGACTCTTTAGGGCAGAACATTAAGTGGCTTCTGTCTTGTGCTATGCTGCAGATAATCCATGGCGCTGTGACTGTGCGTTGCACTGGCTGAGGACCTGGATTGATGAAGAGGGTCAGCGTCTGCTTAGCTCTGCAGAACGTCGACTAGTTTGCATCGAGCCACCACGCCTGTCCCATCTGAGCTTGGTGGAGGTTCCTCTCAACAGCTTGGTCTGTATCCCTCCCTTGGTGCAGCTGGAGCCCAAGAGGCTTGCAGTGCATCTGGGAGAGAGCCTCAGGGTGTCGTGCCATGCCACTGGTTATCCTCGGCCACAGGTAATGATAATTAAAGTGAAATAAAGTGGTAATTAAAGTTTTAATATTCTTTTAAATTATTTTGTTTTCCCCACCATTTGCCATAAGTCCTGCCTATCAAATGAGTGAATTTGTTTGTACTGGTCTTCTTTGACTGTTCCAAATACACTGCATGCAATCAGTGTGGTCAGCTAAAGTGGTTACTTCAATTTTCCTCCTTTTTTCATTTATTTAAAACATCTTGAATGAATCATCAGTTACATACTCCAGTTCAGGTTGACAGTACTGTAACAGTAGTATCTGTTTTTCTTTTTGTACTGTGATGGTTTATCCTTTGTAAGACCACTGAAGAAAGAAATGTCAATACCTTTTGCAGGTGACCTGGAGGAAAGCTTCCCAGGGTAAAGTAGTCCTTTCTCCCAGAGGCCTGGTTCAGGAGTTGGATGCAGGTGGAGGTGGAATGGGAGGAGCAGAGGAGCCCTCGCAGGAAGGCAGAGTCAGTCTCCAGAAGACTAATGGCGAACTCTTTGACCCCGACACTGGCAGTGGCATGTTGTTTCTCAGTAATGTAACTGTGGCTCATGCAGGCTTCTATGAATGTGAAGCATGGAACGCAGGAGGTGTGGCTAGAGTCACCTTTCAACTTGCCATCAACTCATCAACATCCTCCTCATCTTCTTCCTCCATCTGGGCTTCATGGTCCCAGGTGTCTCTACCGTACTCACCTGCCTGGCCTCGACTGAGGAGCCACGGTCCTGCTTTGGGCTCAGATGTAAGCCGGGAACCCCTGTATGCTCTGGGCAGCATGGCCTTCAGTGCTCTGGGAGCTGCCACTCAGACTGCCATTGCTGTGGGCATCTCACTGCTGACTTTGACTGCTCTGCTGCTAGTCGCCATGATCTACAGTCGACATCACCAACGGGACAAAGAGGCTGATGGGGCTGAAAAGGTGCATATATGTTCAATACTACAAATGTGATTGGCATATTTAAAAGTAGAATAAAGGCATTTATCCTCATAGTAGATAGGAATTTATGAATGAATTTTCAATTATTTGTCTGTGTCAGTGTAACACAACAAAATCAGAGGAAGCACAACAAGATGACAGAAGTAAAACTGCACTGACACACACAAATGTTTTGTCAGGTGAGCATTTTACATGGACCATCTGTTTGTCGAAAGAGTTTTGTTACAACTGAAGTAAAGTGCGATGTCGCAAATACAGACAAATGTATTGTCCATGTAAACAGCGTTCATGTTAACAAATTTTTGGCACAAATGGTACCTTATGACCACATGTGTCAAGATATGTTTTATGAGCTTATGTTACGATCAGTGTATCTGGTTAAAAATAACTGTTCTTGTTATAACTTTAAAATTTGTTATGTGTGATCAAACAAATCTGCAGCAGTCATATAACAATAGAGATACACACAACCTGATGATGTAGATGCGGTTTTATGTATTTAGGTTTGCTCAACAGTCTACATGTGTTCTGTGGACTGTGGAGGAAACTTTTCCACATCCCTCGGAGTATCCTCTGGGGTATGCTTTGGGACCATGGTGTGTCTGTCCTATTGCTATTACAGTAGCTTGGTTTACATTGCAAGTCCGACTTGTTCATGGTGCATGCTGGACTCCACCAGGGCTGCCCTTTGTCACCAATTACTATCCTACTTTTAAATATCCCACAATTAACCGAGGAGTCTAAGAGTCAAGTGTAGGGCTTGACCTTATGTGTTCAAGACCTTGTATGGAAAAGGATTTTAACTTTGATTCTGGATTTTACATGGAGACAATGAAGAAAAGCCAATATGAGAGAAATATAGTCCCAGTGCTCTCAGTGCAGCATTTAACTGAAGGCTTTTTGGGGAGTTTTTAGGACATCCTGATAATAACGAATTACAATAATCCAGTCTAGAAGTAATAAATGCATCAACAAGTTCAGCATCACTCAACAAAGGATGTTTCTAATTTTAAAGACATTGCATAAATGGAAGAAATCAGTCCTACATATTTGTGTAATATCCTGGTCAAAAATGACTCCAAGATTCCTCACACAGTTACTGGAGGCCAGTGTAATCCCATTTAGATTAAAAGATGGGAAGTAATGAAGTACAAGTACTTTGTTACTGTACTTAGAATTTTCAGGTATCACTATATAAAGACTGGCTCACAGCTGAGCCAGGGATCACACCTCCTCCACACATTACTTGAGGAAAGTACAACTACTCTGTATTCTGATAACTTTTTACTTTTACTCCCTTCATGTTTAAACAAATATCTGTACTTTTTACTCCTTACATTTTCAAAACAAACTCATTATTTTAGGTTCAACTGTATCATCTATAGCATTTATAATCCGAGTTAAAATGGGCCGGAAGAGGTGCAGGTTTCCGTAAGTTGTGGTTGCGGTACTTTAGAATCTAGCTATCTCTACACAAGAGGAGGAAGCATGAAAAGAGTGCTATTTTTAAGAAACGGGTAATTTGAAGTTCAATGTTTCTATCAGCTCAACAAACATCAGCAAGCACACAAACTGTGTGCAGTTTGTTGCACTGTGTCTGCTAGCTAAAGGAGAGAAAACGGTGCCAGATAACTTCACTTGATGTTGGACGACAGACAGGAAAGGAGAAGGAGAAAGGTTAGATTTAGAGAAAAGTTGAAGTACTGAAGAAACTTCCTTACTCAAATAAAACTGAAAAAGTACAGGCTTTAAAATGTACTTCAAGTACGAAAGTAAAAGTAGCTTTTAAGTAGAAGTATAGATAGTTGCATTAAGTAGAGAAAGCCTGTGCTTCTGCCATCTCTGTCCAGGGTAAGCATACGTTAGACACCATATTTCTAAGATTTTACAATACAATTTTACAAGTTCAATAACCCCAGTTTCATCTGAATTTAGAAGCAGGAAATTGGAGGTCATCCAGGTCTTTATGTCTTTAAGACAGTCCTGTAGTTTAGTTAATTGATGCATCTGGCTTCATGGATAAAGTTGGGTGTCATCTGCATAGAATACGAAATACGAATACAATACGAATGACAAAAATTGTATATGCAGGAATAAATAACACATTAATGTTTCAACTCACTGTAGAGTGTCTTCTCTTGTACTCATGTTTATTAAAATTATTACCAACATATGCCAGGGGGTCCACTGGGGGTCCTGCAAATTTTGGCCAGCCATTGGTGGTGCCCCTGAAATAATTAGCTAAAACAGCAAGTGATTGCTTTTTAAGTAATGGCTTAATCACTGCCAGTTTAAAGGCTTCTGATACATGGCTCGGTACATAGCCCAGTAATAGGGATATATAGATCATAGTTTAAATTGAAGCATTAATAGACTTCTCAAAGGACTTCTTTGAGCACTCTTGTAAGATGTAGGGGCCTAATGGACATGTTTATGATTTGGAGGAAGTAATTACTGGAGTTAACTCAGAAAAATCAATTCAGAGGCTAATAGATAGAGAGGCTAAATTATCAATAGAATTGGAAGAAGTACATAATGATACATCAGTCAGATGGTTATGAATATTTTTTCTCTAAATAGTCAAATTTTTATTTGTCAAGAAATGTGAAGTAACGACTGGTGAAATGCTTGGCTCGACAGACTCTCTGTCAGCCTGGCTACAAGGATGAATAGTAAGACTTTCTAGCTTTATGGAGAGCTTTATTTTAAATAGAGCAACAATCTTTTTTTTCCAGGCTAAATGAAAATCTTCTAAATTAGTGAGATGCCATTTTCAGTGTTGATCAATTATTAAATCTTTTACTAACAGGGACTAAAGTTTAAGAATCCACAGTTTTACTCTTTGGTGCTATATTGTTCTTTCTTTGTGATTTTTTTTTAATGTTTTTAAATCATTTTTGCTAAAAAAAATTTGGTTTGTTTTTGGTGGTCTGGGAGCAACTGCAGTCTCTAAGGGGATGGAGTTTAGGGGATGACAGAAGGAGACAGGCTGCAGAGAGATGTAGACAGCAAGTCTGCTTCATGATCCCAACTCCAATTCAGGAATCCTGGCCTACAGAGCTGAAAACAGGCTACATTTATTACAAGAACCATTATTAATAAGGGAGGCCGAGGAGTAACTAAACCTCTTGCACATGGAGCAAGAAGGTGCAAGATGGACGGGTGAAGATGCTGTGCTTATAGCAAGTTAGCTATGAGCTAAGCTAAGCTAGCAAATCCCTACAGACACAATGACTAAATACTGTAAATATAATTAGCAGGTGGTTTAACAGAGTTTGCTTTGGATAAAGCAGATGGATATTATGAATCATCTGCACTACAAAAATCATCTTCATATTACACTATGAAAAAATATGTTTTCCAAGAGTTTAAATTAAATGGGCTAGCTACACAAAACACAAGAAGTGATAGTGTACCACAGAAAGAGCAAACACCAGGTGAGAGTGCCACCAACCAAGTTTAAGTATCTTGGGATCTTGTTAGTGAATGAGGCGAGAAGAAAGTGAGAGATTAACAGATGGGTTGGGGCTACAGTTGCAGTGATGCAGATGCTGGACTGGTCCATTGTGGTAAAGACAGCTGAGCATTAAAGAAAAGCTCTTGATTTATGTCCCTACTCTCTCCTGTTATCATGAGTTCTGGGTAGTGACCGAAAGAATGAGATCATAGAGGCTAGTGGCAGAAATGAGCTTTCCCCACTGGGTGGCTATCTCACTTAGAGATTTAGTGAGGAGTTCAGTTATCTAAGACTGGCTCAGTTTACAGCTACTACTCACATTGAAAGGAGCCAGATGAGGTGATTCGGACATGCCTCCTGGGCACCTCCTGCATGAGGTGTTTTAGGCATGTCCTACCAGAAGGCAGCCCTGGAGCAAACCCAGGACATGCTAGAGAGATTAGATCTTTTGGGTGGCCTGGGATTGTCTCAGTGTTCTCCCAGATAAGCATGAGAAGTTGGCTGAGAGAGGGAGGTCTGGGCATCCTTGTTTAAGCTACTCCACCAATGACCTGGCCCAGGACTAGTGGAAGAAAATAGATGGATGGAGGAGTAAGACTTGTAATTTTTTAAAGAGGTCTTGAGCAATAGTTCTCCAATCCATCGTGGAGATCGTGGCTCAAGAGTTGGGCGTTCGCCTTGTAATCGGAAGGTTGCCGGTTCGAGCCCCTGCTTGGACAGTCTCGGTCGTTGTGTCCTTGGGCAAGACACTTCACCCGTTGTCTACTGGTGGTGGTCAGAGGGCCCGGTGGCGCCAGTGTCCGGCAGCCTCGCCTCTGTCAGTGCACCCCAGGGTGGCTGTGGCTACAATGTAGCTTGCCATCACCAGTGTGTGAATGTGTGTGTGAATGGGTGGATGACTGGATATGTAAAGCGCTTTGGGGTCCTTAGGGACTAGTAAAGCACTATATAAATACAGGCCATTCACCATTCACCATCTGAAAGTAGTTTAAAGTTTTTCTTCAGCCACTGGCAGATAATTTTCAGTCTAGTTCTTGTATGTGATCATTTTCAGATAATGTTATTAGTCAAAACTACTTACCACTGACCTGTGAATCACTCAAACATACAGGGAACCTAACATGTATATTAGACCCCTTACCAGCAGCCTGTGGCAAAAACACACATGTATTTTTGTCACTCTTTAGTTGAATCTACCAAGTAATGCCACACATAACTCAATTTGACAAGTATAAATTAGTATTTTTGTGCTAGCAACTTCTAAAGAGCTATTAGCCTAAATCTTGCATATCCCAGCGTGGTTTGCAGTCTATCCTTAAAAAACTGAAGAAACTATCTGTAAGATGAGGATGAACAATATCTAAAAGTTTATGTCTTCAAGATAAAGGGGAAAAATCCAGCAAAGACCTGACACAGGACCTAAGTAATGTATCTAGACCCTCTGTTGTAAAGCCTTATCAGAAACAATCTTAGTCGTTGTCAAGAAGCCATTTTTAAGGAAGGAAAGACTGAGGTGTGTTACACAAGACCTGAACTAAGAATCATTGGCAACAAATCTGATGGAGTGATGAATCCAAATTGTTGATTCAAATATCAATATATATATCGAGGAGGTCAGGAGTTTGATGTTTACAGCCATTTGTAAAACACAGTGGAGGCTCTGTCAAGGTTTGGGACTGCATTTCAGCCACTAGTGTTGGATATTTTGTCAAAATTGATGAAATCTTTAGCACAGAGAAGTATTGTAGAATTTTGATTGACCAAGCAATATCATCAGAAAGAGTCTGATTGGCAACAACTTTATTTTTCTGCCAGATGATAATCAGAAACACAGTGCCAGAATACCTGGATAGGAAAATACAATGCAACTCTATCAGTCACTGATAGTCTGATGAAGAGCTTGGTGTTGAGTTTTCTTGTAAAATATATAAAAAGAGGGGTGACTCAAGACTTTTGCAGGGCACTGGGAATTCAGTAAGAATCCAATAAAAGGAAAGAAAATGAAATCAATTAAATGGGGGCAGCGCTGCAGTGTTTATCACTGAGGGTCTTGGATTTGCACCACCTTCTTTTGCCAGTGTGGGCTCTCTATGTGAAGACTCCTTCCACAGTCCAAATGCTCTAAATTACCTGTTGGTGTGAATGATGGTCTGTCTCTCTGTGGTCACCTGAGCACGGGATAGGCTGCGGTCCCTACATGTAACGCCTGTTTGAATTCAATTTAATTCAATTCAATTAAAGTCACCTCTAGGCGCTTTATATTGTAAGGTGTTTTTTTTTTGTCGTTTACATTGTCATATTAATGAAGGTGAATTTGAATTCACAGGAGGAGAGCATCTTGTATGTGAATGACTACTCTGATGGCCCCACTACCTTCGCCCAGCTGGAGGAGTATCGTGATGAGCGTGGCCATGAAATGTATGTCCTCAACAGGGCCAAGCCTGTGCTTCCTCCTGCTCCGCCAACAGCTGTGTCCACCACTAACCTGGGCTGTTCAGCACCATCCGATACCTCCAGCCACACCCTCTCCTCAGGCCTTGGCCAGACCATGAGCCCCACTCTGGCCCCTGACAAGCAGCAGCAGCAGGATGGTGACATACGGACCATGAGGAGAATGGCAGGGGAAGGAGGGGAGGCAGAGCCCGTGATCACATTAGAGGCAGAAGGAATGTTTCTCAACCACACAGGCCTCTTCATAGACTCTCCCATTGCTTATGAGATTCACTGCTAAAGGAAGAAAGCAATCCTGGAAGACAGAGCAAAATATGTGTGTGACCCAGTGGTTTACAGCTCAGCCTTTCTTGTTTATGGACTAACAGGAGGCCATTATTGGGATGTACCAAAAAAGGCACAGAAGTACTTTTCTGTGTGAAAGGATTTTCCTTCTGCAAAACTACACTGACAAATGTTAACGGAGTCAATTCCAGTACAAAGCAGAGCTCAAACTCTGTCTGACCTCTAAAACACAGACATACTGTGATGTTGTTTGCCAAAAAAGCGAGTAGGTGAGTGACTCGGAGTATAGGAACCTCTGACTGACCACCAAGACAGCTTCACTGTCCTGCACATGCTTAACTTTCACACATTTTAGCATTACTGGTGTGCTAACATCTGCCCTGTCAAGACCTCAGAGCTCACTGGGAGGCTGAGTACAGGAAAGAGAGAAATCATGGCCCCCTCCGGTTCATGAATATGTGGGAAATCTGTGTTATATAGCCTAACTGCTGTCAGTGTCTGGAAGTTTTAATTTAATCCCAGGGTAGAAATACAGTGCATTTTGTAATTATATAACTGTGTAGAAAAAGGTCAGTCTGAGTTTTATTCTCATTCTCTCTCATCATCATTTTACTCATCTGTGTTGCTTAGTGTCCTAACAGACACAAAAAATGAATCTCTCCTCTCTGTAGTATGAACTGAGCTCAGTTTACCCCAACTCTTTTGGATTTATCCGTCTTTATTGATACTAGCATGTGCGGTTGGGAATGAATCTGAGTTGCTGCTGAGTTTTCCAGTCCACACGGAGGCAGAGTTCTTAGCTGAGCAAAAAACATCAGCTATACGATACGTATTTGACTGCTTCTGAATGAACGAGCTGCTGTGATTGAGAAATAAAGTTTTCAAAGCAGAAAGAGACAAGGCTCGAAAAAACAAGAAATGAAGCTACCTGACTGAATGTTTTTGCTTTTAAATGATCACGTGTGAATTATTGTTGCCTTTATAAACTGAGAGAATCTTTTGTCTCTTTTCTCCTGTTCCTTTGATCTGTTTTTATTCTAAACATGTAGTCTAGCTCTTTACAATGATTAGAACACAGCTACACATTATTTTCGTGGTATACTTTGAAACTAACCACATACTCGGGGCATGCTTTCGTTATCTGAATTGACTCACAGTTAGGGTTAAATTACATACACTCACCGTGACATGGATTTCATGGTCATTTGGGGCTTTGAATTCTTTGAGCGGTTTGTTGCGCGTGGTGGAACGATTGTACAACACACATCTTTTAAAAACCGAAATCATTTACATTTTGTAGTAAGCGGTGTTGGAAGTTCTAATGTGTCTTTTACTTAACAAAGCCAAAGCCTATTTTCGTTAGTGATCATGACGAACAACAACAACTAGTTCTTTTTGCCATCATAAAAATGTTTTTTTTTTAAAAGAACCAGTATTTAAAACAATGGGGAAGTCTGAGGAATTCAGTGAAGATTTGAGGAGAATTTATATTTACACAAGTTAGACCCATTTTTGAACAACTACACATTCCAAGGTCATCATTTCAAACATTTGTACATAAGTAGAAGTTATTCAGATGTGTCACCACTTTGCGAGGAAAAAAGCCCAAACTGTCACCTTCAGATCACAGGAAATTCCACAAAGTCCACAAATAATCAACAGATTGGCGTCCTGTCCTGAATCACATATTGATGCTTATTAGAAGAATGGGAACATTTTTTGCAGTTTACAGGGAACAGTCCAGTCAAGGAATAAAGTTGCATCTCAGAATAATCAAGGATAGACAGATTTAAACACTACTGAAACATTTTAGACCCTCCTACCTGCACACTGAGAACCAAGGGATCTCTCAGGAAGAGTGATATGTTTGTAGAAAAACCTACCATGGCAATGTATCCCAGTAAGAACAGACAGACCTTTGCAATGTAGAAAACCCAGCTGCACAATGTAAATCACCTGGTTACTATAGCAATCCGCACAGTCTTGGTTTATGATACATGGCCCTTGTGTAAGTCCACAGAAATGTGGACAGTTATGAAAAGTGCGATTCAATTCCAATTTAATTTTATTCAATAAAATTGTATTTATTTATCACCAGATCACAACAACCACAAGGTGCTTTATATTGTAAGGTAAAGATCCCACAATAATACAAAGAAAACTCGAAAAATCCAATTACTGATTTCTTAATGGTAGAGACTAATGAGGTTCAGAAGTGTGTAAAATTCTGTGTAAAACCAGTAAGATTTTAGGAACCAGTGGTTTACGATGGCAGAATATCAGAAAAATAAAATACACCAAGAAGAAACAGACCAGTCTGCTGATGCTGTCTACTTATCACCTTCCTAACTTGTGTTACACTGCCTCACAGACTACAGTTCAGTGTTCAACACTGTAGTAAATGGACTGGTTCTTATATAGCGCTTTTCTACTCTATCTGAGCACTCAAAGCGCTTTACACAACTAATTCATTCACCCATAAAGATAAGACAGCGTACAGAGCGGAGGTAGACGTTGTCCCACCGGTGCTCAGAAAAAACCTGAAGCCAAACATCCTTAAAACAAAAGACTCCTATGGGCACAGACAGGTCCCCTCCCCTCTCTTTATATGGAGAACAAGTGGAATGTGTCTCCGACTTCAGGTTTCTGGGGCTCACATCTTCGCTGAGCTCACTTTTTTCATCTGTAACTCCCGTAACACCTGAACCGTTTACTGAACTGGAAGAATTCCAAAGGTTCAAGAAAGCAGTGACTCTGCGCTTTTCAGGCGTATTGGGGTGATTACAGTAACCCCAGGCGCAGTGCTGCAGCAGCAGCGAGATTTGGATGTGGCACTCTACCTAGATTTATCGCAATGACCCTAATATCACTGAAAAAGCACAGAGTTGGTTTTAGGAACCATTTTTCGATTTCGCCAGTGGTTCAAGTGCTCAAGCAGAGTACAAACATGCCATGTAAGTACCAGTCCAGTTACCCCAAGCCCACTGTATCATATTAACATGTATCACGGTAATACAGCAGTGTCCGATTCTTTAACCTGCAAGGACCCCTGGTTACTTTTTTATGTTTTTAAAATGGCCCTTTTGGAAAGCTGTATGCTCATCAAAATATTTATTTTTGGTGTGTTTTACCTGGCTGAGCACTGAGCAAGTCTGTTTAGCAAGTGCTTAACATTTAGTGCATTTGGTCACTGGCATCAAGCTTACACAAGACAAAATTCCCATTTAGCAGCATCTTTTAGCTCTTTTAACATCTTGCGGGGGGGGGGGGGGGGGGTGTTTAATAAATTAGTTAGATAACTGCCATTGTAGAAATATACAATGAAATTGTGTTCAGTGACAACCAGCTGCACTGGATCACAAGTATCTTTTTGAAAAGACACACAATTGTGTCAAAAAGGTTGTTTCAAAGTGCTTTATGCTGTAACTACGTTGCAATGCAGAGTCAGCCCAAGGCATTACAAATACGAAGTGCCTGCTTAGGGTCCCTGAGGACAGAGGGTTTATTTTTGCACGTGTGAGTGATAATTCATATGTTAAAGGTATCAGTGTACAAAAAAGGAGTATTATGCAAACAGAGGAATGTTTGTGTAGCGATTTGTCCTGCCCCTCCGCTCTGAGCTCTGCTGGTAATGTCCAACGAGCAGGCTGAAGAACAAAACAATGTTAGAAGAATATATCCTCTAGGCACAAAGTACGGAAGAGGATTGGGGCTACTGGGGGAAGAAAAGTGGGCACATCTTTTTTTTCTTTTCCAGAATTCTGACATTAAAGTCAGAATTCTGACTTTTTTCTCAGAATTCTGGAAAAGAAGAAAAAAATGCCCACTTTTTTTCCGGTGGCCCTAATCCTCTTCCGTAGCAAAGAAAAAGAAGAGAGGGGGAAAAATAAAAACAAAAGCACAAACAAACACCAAGATAACGGTAAGTTTCCTCAAGTTAGGGAAATCTCTGTATGAATCATTGACATTTTGAGCCTGTAATTGGCTGTGAAGCAGGTCAGTAGGGATGGACGCTCGATACTGACTTTTCAATTCCGTGCCGAGTTTCTGAAGCACAGATATTTCAAAACACTGCTTTGAAGTGGGTTTCAAAACCCAGGTCACGTGATCATGACTAAATCCGAGATTTAGACAGGTGTCTTACCTGCTACTTCTAGGCAGTGCTTTGTGGCAGGATTCCTGTTTTAAGAACCAGGGTTGTTTGCATTTACTGAATTAATGTTTTTGATAGTATGACTGCTATTTATTACACGCACATGTATAAAAGAAAACATCTTATCTCTCATTATAATTACTGTGGACTGTGAAGACCAATACAGACTATTGACTATGGACTATTACTTAAACACTGGAATCCACAATTTAATGAAATAAATATTATTTAATTATACAAATAGTAAACAAAAAAACAGCAAACATTTAATAACCAATCACAAAAGTCATGAGAAAAAAGTCATATTACTATTTTAAGAAAAAAAAAGTCAAAATGTCATGTAAATGGGTGTAAGCATCTATATCCTTTGCAGTCCACTGCCAGCCACTTCATTATTTTACAAATCCACTCTTCAAAGTTTGTCTGTTTATCCGTCTCAACAGATCTTTTCAGTGTGCTTACACTCATGTGCTAAAAGAAAAGTCATTTCCTTCCTCTTTTAAAGTACAATTTCACTAACTCAGAGGGTATAGCAACCATGGCAATTTGTCTTGAAACAACAACTGTAATCGCCACAATTTCTCAAAATAGATTTTTAACTTTAATCTTGAAATTTCAGAATAATATATACACATATATGTATTCCGCCTGTGCGGAACTCATGATGGGTTCCAGCTTTTGGCCAACACCTGCGAGACATCCTCTCACCTGCTGCTCATTATCTCAGCATTCCTGACACTACTGTGGGGCGATCGTGGCTCAAGAATTGGAAGTTTGCCTTGCAATCGAAAGATTGCTGGTTCGAGCCCCGGCTCCCACAGTCTCAATCGTTGTGTCCTTGGGCAAGACACTTTACCCGTTGCCTGCTGGTGGTGGTCAGAGGGCCCGGTGGCGCCAGTGACTGGCAGCCTCGCCTCTGTCAGTGCACCCCAGGGTGGCTGTGGCTACAATGTAGCTTGCCATCATCAGTGTGTGAATGGGTGGATGACTGAGTGTGTAAAGCGCTATACAAATACTTAAGACAATAGATCGACGCTACTCGTCGCTGGATTGTTGTGCCACTCGCGTCAGTGTAGCCCCGGCTCTAACTAACTGATTCACCCATCTGTGTTTGCCTTCAGTCTAATCTGTGTTCTCTTTATGAATAGACCTCCTACACCCATCTCTGTTCTTCCCTGGAAGTGATTGTCATTGAGTTTGTGAGTGACTTGTCTGCTGTGATAGACTCAAAAATTCTAGTAAAATATGACGATCAACTAGACTATTACAGCAAATGGTCCATTTGGGAACGTAAATGTGTGGGGTATTTTTTGGCCTTCAGACAACAATTCTGATTCTTACATTGCTGGACAGGAACAAAGAAAAAAGTGGAAAAAAGCCTTTTTTTATTTAACTTCTGCTGGTGAATGAACCCGTTTTGTAGTGTGGGCGGTCAACTGGCTTTAAAAGGTCAATGTTAAAACATGTGACATTATGGTTCATTAACAGACTGTACTTTAGAGTAGGCAAACAAAAGCAGACATTCAACCTGAAAACCTGGCAATGGTCAAAAGCTGGCATTGTAAAGCAAAGGAACAAGTCTATCAGAGAAAGAAAGAAAGAAAAGAAAAATACAACTTAAAAAAATGTCATACGTTTTCTGTATGATATTTAAATCACACCACTCATCCGCTGCCAAAGATTTTCTTAATGAATACTACAAGCTGTATCTTTACAGTATGTTGCAAGTTACTGAATAATGAAAAGCGATGGTCATGAATAGTAAGATGGCTGTCACGGCGGGTGGACCCAAAGGGGGGGGGGGGGGGGGGGGGGTTATTACTAACCTTGAACCTTTCGAGGTTACAAAATGATGGCCAAAAATCTCAGCCTCGTGATTTTGTTGACTTTGTCAGAAAGCATGACATTCACACACTGCCGTTTGTGTTATAGTAACATTTCCAAAATAGATTTTAAATGTAACTGTTCTTTGTTAGTGTTAATAAGTTTCCATGAGCCCAGTCATTCATTCTGTATGCAGACCATAGTTAAAGAGACTGTTTAACTTTAGCTTTCACTACTATAAACAAATCACTTTGACAAGACTAAGGAAGAATAGAAAAAAAGCAAGAAAAACGGGATTTGTTCTTTTAAAATATTTAGTAAATATTTATTTAACAACATTAAACATAGTTTATGTTCTGCACTCTGAGGAGGTCCCGTAATTCTGTACTTGAGCAGAAGTAAATGGACTGGTTCTTATATAGTGCTTTTCTACTCTGTCTGAGCACTCAAAGCACTTTATACAACTAATTCATTCACACAAGGACTTCTTCTAATTTTAAGTGCTGAGTATCTAACAGTCATACACATTCCAATGGATGCATCAGAGAGCAACATGAGGTTAGTATCTTGCCCGAGGATATTTGGCATGCAGACAAGGAGCAGCCTGGGATCAAACCACTGACCTTCTGGTTAGTGGCTGATCTGCTCTGCCACCTGAGCTACAGCCACCCGAAGAACAGATGCTAGTGTTGAAAAATACTCCAGTAAAAGTTAAAGTACAGATTGAACTTCTTTATGCAAGTAAAAGTGAAAACGTAGCTCCTTGAAGAACATTTCTACCATCTATTTTTATGCAAAGCTGACTGAACCTTGTGCAATATTAATGTGACAATAAAATAATATTAGTAGATAGAAATACCAACTTTATTTCAGTCTAAGTTTTGATTCTAATCAAGGTACTCAGCTTGAATCAGGTAAGCAGAACATGAACAGAGAAAAAGAAGGATTTTTTTTAAATTGCCTACATTATAGAGGGTTACTTTGCCTCTTACCTTACAGTTTACCTCCTCACGTCAGATTCTCCAAAAGCCTAGAAACTTTTAAAACTGCTCTTAAAACTCACCTCTTTTCATTGGCTTTTAGAAAGGTTTAATTTATTTGTTTATTTTATTTTATTTTATTTTTTTTTATTTGATCAGCGAGGTGTTTTACGAAATTGTGTTCTATTGTATTTTTATCTGTATTTACTGTACAGCACTTTGGTCAGCCTTGGTTGTTTTTAAATGTGCTCTATAAATAAACTTGACTTGACTTGACTTGACTACCTTTAAATAATAACACAGTTAGCCTACCTCAGTTTGTTTTGTAGTATGTTTGACAACATGGAAAAACATTATGTCAAATATACAGACCCAATATCTGATTTAAACACGAGGACTTAGATGTAAGCTTGAAAATGTCCAGTTTATCACCACTGAGCAGTCCTTACCTTTAAATCTAAGCTCTCTTCCTTTCCTGCCCTCTTTTTTTAATCTTTCTCCATCTCTGAGTGGAGTTAGCTCTTTCTTTTCTCTTCCTGTGAAATACAGCAGCTAGTCCTTTAGCTAGCAACACACTGTGTGACAAACTGCACAGTTTTGTTTTGTTGAGCTCATAGAAAAGTTGCATTTAAAATTACCTGCTGCTTAAAAAAATTACTGCCTTTACGCTCGCTGGTCTTCTGTAGAGCAAGCTAGATGCTGAAATACGCAACCCGAACTGATGGACAGCTGCAGTCCTTCTGTGTTGTGCCAAAATTCTACCTGCAGAGTATACAAAGTGTTTGTACTTCGTTACCTCTGACTGCATAAAAAAAGGTGAGTGAAGAAGGAAACAGTCAGAGCTTCATGAGAAGCCCCAAGCAGCCATGGCCTATTGGATCCAGGGTCACCTGTTACAGCCCTAACGAGCTGAGTCACCAAAAAGAAAAATTTTAAGCCTAATCTTAAAAGTAGAGAGCGTGCCTGTCTCCCCAATTCAAACTGGGAGCTTGTTCCACAGAAGAGGGGTTGAAAACTGAAGGCTCTGTCTCATTTTACTTTTAAGTACTTTAGTCAGCCTGCAGTCTGAGAGCGAAGTGCTCTAATGGGGTGATATGGTACTATTAGGTCATTAAGATAAGATGGGGCCCGATTATTCAAGACCTTGTACTTGACGAGGATTTTAAATTCAATTCTGGATTTAACATGGAGTCGATGAAGGGAAGCCAGTATAGGAGAAATATGCTCTCTCTTTTTTAGTCCCTGTCAGTACTCCTGCTGCAGCATTTTGGATCAACTGAAGGCATTTCAGGGAGTTCAGTAGGACATCCTGATAATAACAAATTACAGTAGTCTGAAAGTAATAAATCCATGAACTAGTTTTTCAGCTGCACTCTGAAACAGGATATTTCTAATGCTGCACAAACAGCAGAAAGCACTTTTACATATTTGTAACCTTAGTGCATAAAGAATTAGATTTGTCCACTTACATGAACAAATAGGTATCTATTGGATAGACCTTTAACACCTACAGCATGCTCTAATAGCTATAATTAAATATTATGGTCAACAGTATGAGGTCTGAGGTCCAGCAGGACAGGCACAGACATGAGTCCACTGTCAGAGGCCATAAGAAGATCATTTGTAAAGCTGTTTCTGTGATGAGCTCTGAAACCTGACTGAAACTCCTCAAATAAGCCATTCCTCTGCAGATGATCATTTACAGAAGCATTTTACAGCTACAACCTTATAAAGGAAGGTTGGAGGTTGGCCTATAATTAACTAAGACCGCTGGGTCCAGTGATGGCTTTTAAAGTAATGGTTTAACTACTGCCAGCTTGAAGGCCTGTGGTACATACAGCTTAATAACTGACAGAGGCTAATCATTTTTAAAATTAAAACATTAAACTTCCTTGAAAAGCCTTGTAAGATTGGGGTCTTTAAGACAAGTTGATAGTTTGGAGGAAGTAGTTACTGAAGTTAACTCAGTTTAGTTAGGGGAAAAATAGTCCAAATGAATCTAAGGAGCTTGGAAAGAAACACATCCAGAGGTGCTGTGGCTTAGCTGGTCAAAGCGCCTGTCTAGTAAACAGGAGATCCTGGGTTCAAATCCCAGCAGTACCTCGCTGTTATCTTCTTCTTCTGTTGATGCGTTTGTAATTATCCAGTTAGGAAATTCTGGGAAGTCTGTTTCAAAGTTAAATTAATGGACTGGCTCTTATATAGGGCTTTTCTACTCTATCACTCAAAGTGCTTTACACAACTCGCCTCATTCACCCAAGAACTGTTTTCTATGCTCTTTCTAAGTAACTGCTCCTCTATGAGCAAGCACTTTGGCAACAGTGGGAAGGAAAAACTCCCTTTTAACAGGAAGAAACCTCCGGCAGAACCAGGCTCAGGGAGGAGCGGGGCCATCTGCTGCGACTGGTTGGGGTGAGAGAAGGAAGACAGGATAGAAGACATGCTGTGGAAGAGAGACATAGGTTAATAACAGATATGATTCAATGCAGAGAGGTCTATTAATACATAGTGAGTGAGAAAGGTGACTGAAGAAGAAATACTCAATGCATCATGGGAATCCCCCAGCAGCCTACACCTATTGCAGCATAACTAAGGGAGGATTCATGGTCACCTGATCCAGCCCTAACTATATGTTTTAGCAAAAAGGAAAGTTTTAAGCCTAATCTTAAACATAGAGATAGTGTCTGTCTCCTGAATCCAAACTGGAAGCTGGTTCCACAGAAGATTAGTAGGTGACCTGCTCTACCTCTAGAGTGGCCTAAGAAATTTTATAAACAAAATAAACATGCAAATGTATACCATAAATTATATTTTAACAGTATTGTGTGTGGTTGTAGCTCAGGAGAAAGAGCAGGGCATCTACTACTTGGCAAGTTAGTGGTTCAACCACTATATAATCCAGTTTCTGACTCATATAATCTCTGACCTCAGCAAACACTTTCCTGATTATTTTATGTTGTCAGTCATTTCCAGTCAGACAGCACCATATAGTTATGATGGTTATAGTCCCCTTTAGATTCAAAAAGGATTGTGCAACATTGTAGCCTGTATGTGATTAACAGGTTGCTACTGTCTTTGATATTGTCTCTTGTGTCCCTGAGATTCTTCCTTCACAATGGGTGAAGGAAGTTAACTCAGAAAGTTCAATTAGTTCAGCTAGAGGAAAAATAGTCCAAATAAATCTAAGGAGCTTGGAAAGAAACACATCCAGAGGTGCTGTGGCTTAGCTGGTCAAAGCGCCTGTCTAGTAAACAGGAGATCCTGGGTTCAAATCCCAGCAGTACCTCCCTGTTACCATTTAAAACCTTCTTCTTCTGTTGATGCGTTTGTAATCATCCAGTTAGGAAAGTCTGTGTATGTCCTCAGTTATCCAGCTCATGGTGCTCTCCAGATGCTTTCCTTTCCAAGCTCCATAGACTACAATGACCTACATGACTGAGAACCTTCACAGACTGTCTAAACAAATATCAGTAGCTGTACTTAATGAAAGTTATGAATAATTGTTTCTCAAATGGTTAAAACGGTTAAAAGTTCATGAATTAATTTCTAGTCAGCATTAAAGGAATAGTTAGCTCAACAGTGCTCTGACTTTTTATCAGCTTGGTTACAGTGCTGAAGAGAAACCTGGGGTTGTTCTTATCTTCTTCAATCAATGATGAATAGTAAGATGTTCTAGCTTTATGGAGGCTTTTTTTTATAGAGCAACAAACTTTTTATCCAGTCTAAATAAAGATCTTCTAAATTAGTGAGAATCCATTCGCTCCAGTTATCTGCTTTTAGGTGCCCATTTGAGAGTTATACCAGGGAGTCAAATACTTCTGATTTCAGGCTTTCTTTTTCACAGGAGCTACAATATCCAGAGTCTTGTGCAGTTAAAATGTAGTGAGATTACCAAGTGACATCTGCAGGACCCTTACGATTACTGTGACAGTGTCAGACACTGAATGTTTCAAAGTTAAATTAATGGACTGGCTCTTATATAGGGCTTTTCTACTCTATCACTCAAAGTGGGAAGGAAAAACTCCCTTTTAACAGGAAGAATCCTCCGGCAGAACCAGGCTCAGGGAGGGGTGGAATGAAAACAATTTTTTTTGGATGTACGCCACAGGAATGGTCTAAAAAAGAAAAATGTTTACTAAGTGCCTTGCTAGTTGCAAGTAAAAAATGTATAACAAAGAAATGGCTATTACAAGATGTACCAACTTTATAATTGTGGTGGGAAATAACACTTGAGTTTATAGGATGGAGGAGTTAACAGCGTATGTGAATAACAGAGTAAGTTGGTTTTTGTCATGCTTGGATAAATGGGTCCAATACACTAATATACATAAGCCGAATTTAATTCTCAAATTTTAAAATCAATAATCTGGCAACTGGTCACTCCCGATTGTTCAGTGTTTCTCTTTTGTTTATTTTTTTTGCAAATTGTGTTAATCAATACCTGTAACTAACATTGTAAACTCTAAAACTCAGAATTTTTTTTAAAAAAAAGATAAGTTATAGTCCCTTTAGATTCAAAACGGATTGTGCAACATAGTAGCCTGTATGTGATTAACAGGTTGCTACTGTCTTTGATATTGTCTCTTGTGTCCCTGAGTTTCTTTGTTCACAATGGGTCACAATGGATTTCAAAATTCCATTAATACTAAATAACTGGCCCGACTCAAAGATTTGGTACGCTTTTGATGATTATGCTTGTGCTGATAAGAATTATCAGCCATGTTAAGTGGAAAAGTGTTAATCTTTTAGTCCTGTGGTAAATCAACACATCAACACTTTGCCTGTTGATGTAAATAGCAGTAAATTGCATTTCGCAAACTTTAGCAAATTTCTTTGTATGGTTTTTTGAAATAACCAAATTCTGCATTCTAAATGTGAAAGTCACACAAATACGTTTGCAGTAATTAGTATGCTGACTGGCACTTAAATGGTGCTTTTCTGATGAGAATGCAAAGTGCTTCTATACTTTTCACTTTCTTGAATCTTCATTACAATAGTTTTTTTGTTTTTTTGTTGTTGTTGTTTTTTATTATTCTTAGTAAATTAAGCAATAAATCTGGCCATGGATGTTTTTTTACCACCTCCAGCTTGATGTAATCCACCTATACTTGAAAAAACGCTGCAGCATTGCTGGGTAAAAGTTTGTCTGAAGCTATTTTGATCTAAAGAGTTCTCTTGGGTCATTGGGTGTAAAATAACAAAAAACTCTCTCGGTGTTCTGGCATTTGAATGAAATGATAAAAATATGCTTAACCTCTTACAACCAAAATAAATAACAAAAAGAAAAGAAACAAAAAAGTTTTATTAAGTACTTTTAAGGGTGTGGAAACCCCTTAAAAGGATAAAGATCCATGTCCTTGTGCCAAACTTAGGATAGAAGTAATGTTTAAACAGCTACCCTGGTTTATTCTAAACACAAATCAAATGAACAAAGTTGGGCCAAATCTGAACTCTTTTCAAACATTTTGATTGTAATGATGAGCAAAAAACAAAATGTAAGATCTGCAGCTGCTAAAAATCCTACAATAGCATCCTTCAGTTTAAATATCGACTGTGTACGAAGTGTGATGAAACTGACTGGTTCGGTAAACATTTCAAAATATGCTGAGCTCCTCTGATTAAAGTTCATGTTTGTCTTGTGGTCGCTTCTATTTATTTATCATTTATTTCCTAACCCACTGACATATGTTAACCAATCCACTCTATATAACAGCCCCGTAATAGTGGCCTGCTCCAGTCTTCTCTGCGGTACCATGAGGACGTTACGAGTCCTGACACTTCTTTCGGCAGCAGTCCTGCTTTGCAGCGCTGCCCCAGGTTTGGAGCCACTAACATGCAGTGAAGGTAACGGTCCGGCGGCAGCAGATAAGGCAGTGCATCACATCAATGAGCATCACGACCATGGCTACAAGTTCAGACTGCATGAAGTTCAAGGGAACAGTGTGGAACAGGTATGATAGTAGCAGTAAATGTGCGCATTTGCAGTTCACATTTGAGTATTTCCACTTTGGCAAGAGGAGCAAAGAGATAATAAACAACAAGCGGGACAAAACTTAAACAATAGAAGAGAGTAGAAAAAACAGTAGCAGTTCTATAAAAGCATAGTGAGTGACAAATCCAAGTCCACAATTCTTTTGAAATGTTTTTCTTTTTTAAAAAAAAAATATTATTAATGTTTATTGTAGTTTTCCAAACATTAGCTTTTCATGACAAAAAATCCTTAAAGTCTGTCATGGTGTTCCTGTGGTGATGTAGGAAACTGCATCAGTAAATATGAATGACAGTCTTACTCTCTGCTCTTTCCAGGTTGATGGTGGATGTAACGTAAAGTTGCAGCTGGATCTTCGGGAAACAAAATGCCACACTATCAACCCGAAACCCTTTGAGGACTGTGAAATACGTGGCATGGGAGAGCGGGTAAATGCAAAGCAGCTGTTTGCTTAATCCACCTGCCTGCACTGACTTCATGCAACATTCACCTCTGGTCAGAAGGTGGACGTGCTAATCTGGCCAAATTATGCAAAGTTACTTCAGTGATGTTATGAAATAAAACTGCATTCTCTGTGTTTCTCTGAAGGCAGTGAAGGCCAACTGCACTGTGTTGATGACTATAAAAGATGGTGATGCCGACATAACCAAATATGAATGTGACACACGACAAGGTGGGCTCTCTCTGCATCATAGCTGTTCACCATTTCACTGAGAAGATGCTACTGTAGATATGATCAAATACGATCATTTTTGATTACTTGTTACTCCAAGGCTGTTGGTCTGCCTGTTCAAAAACACACTCGATGTGGCCAAAGACAGACTTTGGCCAAACTTCCTCATTTTTCATAATTTGTCATTTAAGTTTGACTGCAGATAAAAAACAGCATTTGTAAAAGCAGTACACTAATAGCAAATATTAAAACTGTGGCATTAAGTTTAGTTTAAAAAAATGCTTATTTAGAATTTAAATCATTTAACATGTCTCAAAAAAGTTGGGACAAGGGTGACAAAATACTTTGTGTGTAACGCTAAAAAAATACAATGAAGAAACTCACGATTGAAAAATAATTTCAAACAAGCATCCTAGTGAAGAGGAGTCTTTAGGAAGTAAACATGGGGAGAAGTTCATTATCTTGTGAAAGACTGCAAGGGAGAATATTTGACAGAAAACGCTAAAGAGCCTCAGCGAGTGACTTTTGGAATCCTCTGAACGTACACTCAGTACAATTCTTTGTGTGTTTGCAGAAAAAACTAACTTGGAGATGGTACGCATCTGCCCTGACTGTCCTGTGCTGCTGCCTCTCAACAACTCTGAAGGTCTCAAGTCTGTTCGTGAAGCGACAGCAGAATTCAACAAGAACACCAGTAACCAGCATTACTACATCTTGAAGGAAGTGGGGCGGATATCAACTGGGGTACAGAGGATCCTTTTCTTCCTCCCCCTCTTTGTGAACTCATAAGATCAGTCATTGTTTAACTTTACACTTTCTTTTCTTGTAGTACATAATGGGATTAGGAATGAACTACTATCCTGAGTTTGCACTTGTGGAGACTCATTGCCCAATGGGCTCTAGAATCATAATTGAGGCATGCATTCCACTTTGTCCTAACAGAGCTGTAAGTACAACTCATACACTTCAGAAAATCCTGAGCCACATTTTGATATGCTGTGTACTAAAATTAGTCAAGTGTTTAGCTGTGTGTATTCAGTGAGATCATGAGTACCACATCCCATTAAAATTATATCACAATGTTAAAGAGTAACAAGCGATTTACTGCACAGTTGTAAGAAGTATTAAATCAAATACAAACAATACAGATAACCAGCATTTCTAATCCCTAAATGACAAATACCTTTTTTATGGCTTATTCCTGTTAGTTCTCTCATTGTATATATCCTTCCTTTTTTAAAGCGTCATGCTTTCTGCCGTTCATCTTACTCCAGTCAAAATGGACTCCTGTCCACTGAGTGTGATTTCTATCCTGCAGAGGTGAGACCAACAGCAGCTTTGCAATAAATTTCCTTTTTTATGGCAACTTATTAAGAAACGACAACAAAAAAACAACTCTTGCATTTGTTGTCTTTGTTCTCAACAGAACACCACTGCCCTTGGGCCTGGTGAGAAGGAGCCTGTCTGTGGACGTCATCCACATGGTCATGGTGGCCCCCCTCCACATGCTCACGACCATGGTCGTGGCCCCCCTCCACATGCTGACAAAGGAGGACGCCCTCCACATGCTCACGGCCCTCCTCCTACTGGTGGCAAGGGTAAAGGGTCATTTCACCCCCTACGGCGCTTTCATCCATGTCACGGATTCCTAGTCAATCCTGACCCAGCTCTCCACCCTATTTGCCCCTGGCCTCTTCCTCACCGCCCACACAACTAATCCAGAATTAGCTGAACATTGCCAAATAAAGAACATGGTTGTTCTGCATGCAATGTGCCAAAATATAGTGCATACAAAATAAACCATCGAGGTGTTGACTACTTGAAGCTGGAGTAAGCACAATGATTGTTATTTCTGAGAATCAGCAGACTCAGAACAGCAGTTCTGAAGTTTGGTTTGATTTGGCATCTATTTAATTCCATTATGATGCTGGCAGCAGCAATGATGCACTCAGCTATGGGCAAAGGTATCAAATGCGAATCTATATGTACAATGGTTGGTGTATGGTTCACATTTTGTAAATTGAAGGTAAACTGATTTGAGGATAGAATATTACTAAACACAAAAAAACCCAGCAGAAAGCACATATTTTTATTTTGGACATTATACTAAATGCGATATTGGATCAATTTTAAGATATCCAGAAATGAAGTGAGACTGGAAAAGTTGTTTATTCAAGAGTACACTGTATACAGTAAAGCACAGTTTGGGGCAAAAACATAAGAAAAACAGAACAATTTTATTTCACATACAATAATACATTCTCAGTGATCACTAGAATTAACCATAAGAATCACTCATTAAAACAAATTTATTTAATGCAACAGTAGCAGTTTTGTACAAGAGCCGAAGACGTGACTTGATGGTTTTAAGTCCATTTCCATTGTAATCTTTCTGCAGATCCTGAAACTTCTGTTTTATGCAGAGAAGTAAGCTGAAGCTATAGATGGCTTTGTACTCTGAGGAAACTCTGAACACAAAGCAAGCAAACAGAATCAAATTACTGTTACTTATTATCACACGCATTCAGCATCTCAATCAAAAAAACAATTTTTTCTTCGTATTTTTTTTTTTTAAAGGCACCTAAATTAGCGTTGTTGCCCCACAGATTTACTGCTGCATCCCAAAAAAAAGAGTTACACTACTAAGCCATGAAATGAAAAACTTGACGCACTGAAATTAATATGTGGTAGATGCTGATCTTTAAAAGATGAGCACTTTTACCTCTTTGACGTGGATTAGATGAAAGACCATAGATCGAGATGCAATCATCTCTCTTCTCAAAGTACTTCGAATCCAGACCAGCAGAGTCTCCACTAAGGACAAAGAGAAAACACAAGCCTGAGGAACACAAAATCACTTTGCATTCCTGACCAAAGAGACATATTCACAATGAACATTTAAAGCAAACAAACAAAAAGAGTTTGTTGTTCTACCACTGGTATTGTCGTGGAATCAAAATCATTTTAAATATATAACTGCTGTAAATTGCATACTGCTATAAAGAAACACATTTATCAGCCTGGATAGAGACCTTAAACTTCTTCCTTCCCTGCTAAAGCAAGAGAGACAGCTATAATGATAGGGAAGTGTATTTCATTTGTACACAAAAGTACAATATCAGACAGAAATGGACCAGATAGTATCTGTAGCAAACTTTTACAGGAAAGTTAGTGAGATTTTGTGCCTATACCTGCATAAAACAGTGCTTATTATTCAGGTGAACACCCAGGTACCTATAAGAGTCCACTATCTCAATGTCCACTTCCTGGATTTTCACCGGTGTAGTGCTTCCAATTAGTACATGACCTGCTCTGCCTCCTGAGCTAGACCCAACCCATGTCTGAGAAGTGCACTAAATTCAGTTATACTAACATTTTTTTCTTTATATTCACATTTGATATGAGATTAATTACAATAAATGAATACCAATAAAAAAATAACATATATCAATAAATGTGTCTAAATACTTACATTACTCAAAGATAATACATTTTATAAATTGCACAGTTTTACTTTGGCTCATTTGTCTTTGAGTGTAATGTATACTCAGTCATACTAAGTCAACAAACTCACATCTGTCTGTTTGATGACTTCCCGAGATGCTCATCAGTAAGATTGATCCCAGCAGCCGCCATGGGAGATACAACAGGTTTGGCTGTCTGAGGATAAAACTGAAGTGCCAGAAAAAATACAGAGATATCTTCAGGTGGTGTTAGTGCTGTTGATCTGCTATAATGTGCAAACATAAGACTGTTGCACAAAGACACAGTGAAGCCCCTTCAGACCTTCTCTCTACTTCTCCATCAGCACTCTGAAAGCAAACTGCTGCTCACTGATCATCGCCCCTCTTATTAACTTAGCTTCAACAACTCTTTCCCTTGGCGCAGCTTTCTCTCTCTGTAGTTACTACAGCTCTTCACCTGCTTTCTTAAACATTTGTCCCAGTACGCTACTTCTCTTTCTCAGGCATCCCGTCATTCTCTAAGCTTATGTTAAACTAGACGTGATTGTTTTGAATTGATTATTTCTTTATTGTAACAATGCTTCTTGTGAATAATGCATTTGTTGGTCAAACCCACGAAAAACCCACCAAATCTTTTCTGCATTTATTACTTCCAGGGTGGATTATTAGGTTCATAGGCTCATGTTGATGTGTATATTGTTAAATGACAATTCGTTTCAGGTCATTTAATGGAGAAGTTCGAATCTAATATAATGAATAGTTAATAAATTACTGTCTTCTGTGCGTAATTAAGTAGCGTACAAAAAAGAATGGGATGCCATCCCATATAGGTGTGTGACTGAGCAGGTGACCGGCATAAGGAGGTGGTGCAGGTGGTGCCAGACTGTTGTGGCTGTGTATGGTCCTTCCACATGCTACTGAGGCCCCTTTTTGTTGAATGAATAAATTGCTAAATGCCGATATGTCTCAGACTTCAATCACCCAATCTAATAAATGTGGCGCAACCCACATGCCCAGTGCTGCTGTTCAACCTGCAAATGCATTTTTCTCACACACCATTTAGTGTAACAGCAATTACACAGGCTTTCCAACAATATAACATTTATTGCCAACAAGCATTGCTTCAAGAAAGAAACTGACCAAATTGAAATTTTCTTGCTTTGCCGTCTCTTACTGCCATAATCTCTCACTCAATGACACAAAACATATTTATATTGAGCTGAATGGCACAATAGGAATGAAGCTTGTAGTAATATCTAAGAGGAAGGATGAAGAATAAACACCATCAGTATGTTGTCACCTACCCCAAGTCCTGCTGTTGTGGTTGAGACTGCAGGATTCTCCAGTGATTCCAGACCCCGTGCTTTTCTGGACAGCTGCTTTTCATTTAGCTGCTTGTTAAGCCAATTTATAACTGTGGTAAAATGAAAATAAACACACTAGTAAATGTGCTACACTTAAATAGCAACTTTCATAATGTGAATGAGATTGCTATTCACAATACAAATTATTTGTCATTCACACATTTATCAAGGCAGCCAAGGCAAGGAGCAGATACTCACAGTGCATCTGGAAAGAATGTTTTTTATGTTATGACTTATTCAATAATGGAATTAATTCATTTTTCACCTCAAAATTCTACAGACAATATTCCATAATGACAAAATGTAAATCAATTTGTTGATTCATGTAAAAACAGGGACTCAGAAGGAGGCAGACGCAGCATCTAAGGGGATGGGTTTTGGAGAGAAGCTGCAGAGAGGCGTGTAAGACAAATGAATCTCTGTTGCTTTGTCCCAACCCATCATGTTCTGGGGGTTTTAATAAATTTGTCCAGATTTCTAGAAATGAGAGCTCCTCCATCCACAATGGGGTGGATGCTGTCTAAAAAGACCAGATTTCCCCTGAATCCTCTTTGTCCTTGGAAGTCATCAAATAGAATCTGAATACTATTTTCCAAGGCTTTCAGATCTCTCTGACACCACTTTTATTCTGTTTTAGCTATTCTGGTCTTCTCATTGGATGATGTTTGCACGAGTATACGTATACATGTATTTTATGTTCACGTATGTGTGCTTGTGTACATTTTTAATTCTTTTTTATCATATCATCCCTCTGTTCAGCCCTTTGGCCGACACTTGATGTCTTTTAAATGTGCTATTTAAATAAAGGTGACTTGAAAGTTTCCCAATCATCTTTAGAGCCCACTGATTTTTTACTACTCAGACAGCCAGCAATCAAAGGGAAATAAGTGCCTAAAAATGTCACTCCTGGTCCGATTAAGGAGGGTACCAGAGAAAATGACTAAGCCCAAGATTGTTTTGGTAAAGTTAGTCCCCAATTCAATATTCATTTAGTTACCTTCGATTGATGCAACCAGGTGTCATTACTGTTGACGTGAATTAAAATTTCACAAAATGTACATTTAACTTTAACCAGCAGTTTAAAAATTTCCCTGAATGTCACCTGCTCTGGCCCCTGGAAGACAACTATGTCTTTTCAAGGGTCTGAAGTGAGGTCAGCCTAAGCTGCAAAAAGGCTACATTTACTACAAGTATTGTTATTACAAAAGGAGGCAGAGGAGTAACTAAATATCTGACACACTGAGCAGGAAACTGCAGGAGGGACAGGTATAGAGGCCATGCTGCTAGCGAGTTGGCTACAAGCTAAGCTAGGCTAGGCAGGCAAATCACTGTGAATACAATTAGCGGGTGAATCAACAGATTGTGCTTTGGATAAAGCTCACGAAGTTTACACTAAGAAATAAGATGCTATTTAATTAATCTGGCTAAGCAAAGACATAGTGTTTCTTCTTCACTCATCTATAGTTTCCCCTTCCCCCCCCCCATCTCTCTGCAGATGGCTGAGCCTGGTCCTTCCCACTGTCATCAATTTCTTGCTAATGGTTGTGTGATTGTTGGTGTTTCTAATATTGCCAAATCACAACTGTTGTTGTTAACGAGCGCTATATAAATAAAATGTAGTTGTAGTGTACGTCGCCATATGGAAGTGGACTCCATAAACACTGATGGATTGAGAAGCTTTGCTGGATTTGTAAACCTTAACGATTTTGAAGACATGAAAGTCAGTTTTCAGAGGGTCCATTGAACAGGACTAGCTTCCTTACCATTCTCATTAGTTTTCAGCACTTCTTTGGTTTCATTTAGCTTCTGTACCGTGGCCTCCAACTGCTCATTTAATTTTAAAATCTGAAAAATAAAAAGAATATTTTGCACTGGTTGTTATTCTTGTCAGGAACCTGAGGCTACATTTCACACAGGCTCACCAAATCTGGACAGCAGAATATTGGAATAACAACGCCTGGTCTAATAAGTCTCAATTTCTGCTCTGACATTTGGATGGCAGAGACAGAATGACATGAAAGGACGGATCCATCTCGCCTAGTATCGATAGTTCAGGTTGTTATTTTATTTTATGCTCACTTGCATTTAAAAGGACACAGTTCACACAGTACTGTACTTTTTCTTTTTGTATTGTTTTAAAGTACTTGTACTGATTTACTGGTTTGACTGATGAGATCTCCTTTACTGCTTTACCAAAAGAAAAGGCTTCAGTCTGTGACATACCTGTTCTTCCTTAGTGTTGAGCTGCTGCTGAGCGCTTTGTAGATCCTTTTCAACACTCTGAAGTTTCTCTGAAGTTTCCTGGAGAATCTTTTCCTGCGACACTGTCACAGTGTTTTTGACTTTTATTTTTCCTACTAAGGTTCGAACTTCTCCTTGCAGCTTCTTAATGATACCGTTAGCCTGTATGTATAAAAGAAAAAAAGGATAGATCAAAAAGAGGAGTTGATCATTTTCAAAACTCACAACTTCTATTTTTTCCCTATAACAGAGATGCAGTCCGTTCACTTTCTTTCCAAAGCAACCAATATCAGTATAAGCAACACCCTATAAAACAGGATGTGGTTCACTGTGTAGGGCATTCCTGCATATTGCTCATTTTATACTACAGTGGTTGTGCCCATTTGCATGGGGAGAAAAGTTCTCAAGCTTTGAAAACATGGTCCTGTGTAGTCCCCCCCAAACTAAGTAGGCTGAATGCTGTTGGGTGAGAAGTGAACCAGAAAAGGGAGTGGTGCACGTCTCTTGTTCTGGAGCTTACAGGGAACGGAAGAAGCATGAAAAACATCAAAGACCAGAAAAGAGATAATGAAAAGCACACGTAACAGCTACAGGGGACACGTCTTCATTCTTTTCAGCGCATCTGTTCATCTGTTATAACTTTGCTCTTCTATGCAGCTGGCTGGAAGACCATCAACAGCACAAACAAGAGTCGCCCACAGCTACAACCATCGCCTCCAACTGGCTCACTGCAGGTAGATGGGCTATTCATTGCTCCCTACAGGCTGCGAAAGCACTGCCAAGGGCTGGAACTACCATTTATTTTAGTAATCGAGTATTCTATCGATTAACTGGATAAAAAAATACTTTTTTCTTGTTAATGAGCAACAATAAAGATTTTAAAAAGAAAAAACAGGTCTTTTAAGTTGAACTGCTGATTGTGCTTTCTAAAATGAAAACCAGTGTTTTAAAGATTAACTGCATTCATCTGTCAAAAAATGTAAAATTAATTTTTAATTACATTTAATATGGCACATAAAATTACATGGAAAATACAGAAATACTCTCAATTACAGCCAAAGGTCAAAGTCAAAGGGAGGTTCTCTGACTTTGTACTGTGACTCATAAATAGTTATTTATATTTTCTGATTATATGTTATATCAAGGAAGACTGAGTTATCATTTATTAAACAGCATTATTATATAAAATTATCCATCATCCATTCTCTATCCCAGCTACCATAGGGTAAAAGGTAGGGTACACCCTGGACAGGTGCCAATCTGATGCAGGGCTAGCACGGTGGCGCAGTGGTTAGCACTGCTGCCTCACATTCCTGGGTTTAAATCCACCATCTGGCCACTGCCTTACTGTGTGGAGTTTGCATGTTTGCCTCATGTCTGCATGGGTTTTCTCCGGGTACTCCGGCTTCCTCCCACAGTCCAAAGACATGCACAGGTCAATCTGTGATTTTAAATTCCCCACAGGAGTGAATGTGAGCGGGGAAGGACTAAAAAGAAAGTGTAAACTTCATCCTACTCCTTTTTGAGCACGTATATATCAGAGATATTAGTAGCAATTAGATTTTTTTCTACTTCGTTTTCTGTTTAAAATATATTTCATTATTTAGATTTACATATGTGAAATAAAAAAAAACAACAACCTTAAAACCTCCATTCAGATGCATGTCTGAAATCTTCTCCAAAACCTTTTATATAAAAGTCTTGAGTGCTTGAAATATAAAATACAAAACAATGGCTAATGACTGAGACGCCCAGAATGGCTACCCGAAGACTGGAATATCTTGATCCCAAGGATCCCCAAGAATGGATCGGTCCCAGTACCAAATACCAAGGAGCAAAAACACCAGCGACTGGTAGACAGAGAAGTCACTCGAGAATGTAAGACTAGACTGACGAACCTATGCACTGCCAAGACCCCAATATGTGGAAGGTCAAGGCAGCAGTGGTCCCCGTGCTAACCGAGGAGGCACTTGAGGCAGTGACCCCAAACTGTGCCAGTGGTTCCAGCAGATCCCTAAACAACATCAAAGATCTCTGTCTAGAAGATATAGCAAAGATTCTGTGCTCCAAGGCCCAAGGACTTGAGCTTGAAGGATAAAAACTGTGAGTTTTGAACACAAACACACAAACTGACAAACCTTTATCAGCTCCTCAGAAAGTGATTTCACCGTAGCTTCAAGTTTTCGAATCTGAAGTTCCTTACTTTCTGCATTTTCTTCCACTGATTCCTATAACAAAAAGCAAGCTGGTTAAAAATATCAGAAGGGCAAAATTTTATTAAACAAACAAACAAAAAACAAAAACCTTGAAGGCTTGATGAACAATCCTGATTTAAATTTGGCCTCCATCAGGGTAGTCTTCTGCTGCACCTCTTCATTTTTAGATAAACCCCTGGCAACCCCTCGTGCAATGCCATGTGTGTAAGTCTAAAAACAGCAGCTTGTCAACTTGAATTTTATTTTGATGAACAAAGTTTTTGTAGGCGATTCCAAAAACACATCTACCTTTCAAACATGCTGTGTTTGTTAGTATGTTGCAGTTGTTGCATGTTCACTTCATTTCAGGTTCTCTGCGTCACATGTTCTTCCTCAGATGCCTCCGGACATCACAACCAAATACCTCACTTATACTCTCATAGTAAAAAAACAAAACAACCCCGAGGCATTCTCGGGGCTTTGAGACCGTATACCAAGTCTTGTCACCAGTTATGACTTCCAACATAAAAGTTGGACCAGTCTGACACAGATGTTTATTTTCTGCATAACAGTTAGTTAGCAGCAGAGTTGGTAGTGGATGAGCGATGAAACATTTCTCCCACTGAAAACACAACGTCCAGACGAACAGAATCAGCCTTTTGGGATTTACACACCTGGATGGTTGAGCGCGCATCAAGACAGAAGGATTCATGAATTAAACTGAATTGAAATTGAATTGCACAACACTGACATCCTGAGTCTAACCATTCGTCTGTACACGGTGACTCCTGGTGACTTCCTATTCATAACGTCATATCATTTCTCTCATTCTGAATCCTTAATGCCCCCCTGTCCCCGAGGGCTTCCTTACCTTCTGCTGCTGAGTGGCTTCCAATACTTCTTTGGTGCGGTTCATCAGCTGATCCTTATCTTTGACCTCCTGTTCCAGAACAGCCACTCTCATCTGCATCTGGCTCACCAAACGGTCCTTTTCATGGACCTCTGCGTCCAGGGTGCTGTTTTCCCTCCTGAGAGACAGGACCTGCTGCTTTAAATGCTGGCATTCCTATATGAAAGAGAAAGAAAATAATCAACAGCATTCTCTTGCTGTGGGGAGCTTTCAGCACGGCTTCCGCTGCCCCCATGATAGGATGATCTACAGAAGATGGACGGATGAAATTTATATCTGCTGCCAATACACAAATTATAATAAAGTTTCAAACATTAAGAGCAAGTCACCTGGACGCAATAATTCCTCATCCTAAACATTCACTTACCTCGTCTGCACCAACTAGTTTAATCTTCAGGTCTCGGATGGCAGACTCGTTCTTGTATTTCTTCTCAGTCAGTTCTCTGCACGAGGCCTCCAACTCTGTCAGTCGACTATTAAGCTGATGGCTGCTCTTTTTATGAGCAGTCTCCAGCTCCTGACGAAGCTGCTCTGTCTGCTGCTGAAACCTGCTCTGTAACTGGAAGACAGACAAACAATCTCCAACCATTTCTGCAGGGCAATCTTTAGCTTTGCTTTTGATCCCTATAGTTTCAAAGGTTCCAAATAAATGACTGCTTCCACGAGACTGAGCTAAGAACAAAGCCACACGTGGTTAATATTGTGTGACAGGGTTGTTAACTATGCAGAGGATAGTGTTAGTAATTTGTATGGTACGACCCACAAGCATAGACTAAGATTTACAACTGTGTGCAGTGATTTGTGTTCTACTTTTGAGGGCTCACAAATGTGTGCTCCGATCCACAAACAGATACAAAGAAATCTGATCACACGGAAAACGACATAAATGTGCACACATAAACCTGAATAAATCCTTCAGTGCTTACGAATCTGAAAATACATGTAACAGCCCTCTCGCTCACTATTAAAAAATTTAATGCATGTGAACGAATTGCCTGAAACGCACCGATACCACACTGCATGCCCACATGAGGTTTTGAGACAAATTTCACACTGTCATGCAGAATAGAACAGAAATATCCTTTATTGTCCCTCATTGGGGAAATTCATGTGTTCCAGCAGCGTGGAAGTGGCAGGCAGAAAGAGCTTGAGACAAAAAGCTAAGTATATAAAATAAAGAACAAGAATAAGAGACTGTAGAGGGCAAATTTACAACATAAGATGTCAATGAATATAAGATGCTTTTAAAAAACTGTGTAGAGCGATGAAAAAGCGACTTCTACACTTTATATTTTAGTCGCTGAATCAACATCAGATTAAATCTACTACTACTAATTGACACTTTATTCAAAAGACCGATTAAAACTAGTTTAAAATTTGCTGTCAAAATTAACAATGCAAACATATCACTGCACACACTTGTAAATCTTAGTTTAAACTCGTGGATCACATAGTACGTGTTTGTATCACTTTTAAAGGTTCATTTCTCCCACTTTACATACAAGAAGGTAGTAAATGCAAAACACAACTAACAAAAATGTAGCATAAGCTAAGGGAGCTAATCTGAAGTTCCATGTTAATGTCACAGTAATTTGACCCTGACTAGGTCAACCTCGAGCCCTACAATAACCACACAAATATTTACATCGCATGCTTTTTAAGCACTTGCCATCTAAAATATGAGCTGACTTGTACGGAAGAGGAATAGGGCCACTGGGGGAAAAAAAGTGGGCACGTCTCTCTTTTTTTTTTTTTTTCTTTTCCTGAATTCTGAGATTAAAGTCAGAATTCTGAAAAAAAAATTGATGAAAAAGTCAGAATTCTGACTTTTTTTTCTCAGAATTCTGAGATTAAAGTCAGAATTCTGACTTTTTTCTCAGATTTTTTTTCCAGTGGCCCTAATCCTCTTCCGTAGACTTGCTTTGAACAATTATTTTTAAGTAATTTCATGAATTATAATGATTTAAACTAATAAAGTTTAATAGATTTGTTTTCCATTTTCTACATTTGATACGTTGGCATAAAGAAGTACAACAAAGTACTGAGTAATGTACACACCATAGTACTCTACAACTCAAAATTGAAAACCTGGAATCTAAACAAAACCTTGTAACTTTTTAGGAAATAACATTTTACTTGTGTGACTATGTTTTTTTTAAACAGATCACAAATCTGTGGAGAGATGCTCTTTCTCCAAATATGTTTTTTTAGCTGCTCTTTGCTCCAAGTCAGGTAAAATAACTTCTATCCTGCCGAGCTTCCTTAGACACGGCGCTGTGCACAGCTTGTTTTGACATTAATACCCATATTAAAAACATAGCTGATGAATTTGTGCTGATTAAAAGAGAAGTCTTGCCTCCAGAGCCTTGTCTCTCTCCAGCTGCAGCTCCTGAGAATGAAGGCTGGACAGCGAGCTGGTCTGAGTCGTCCACTCTGAGCGCAGTTTGTCCAACTCTTTGGTCTTCTCAGACAGCGTCTATGATCCACATATGATCACTTGTTCAGCTGCATGTTATAGTTACATAGAACACACCGTGGACAACGCTTTGTGGAACTCTTTTTAAATGTTGATCTGATAATTACAACTTTGCAGATTCCAGTTTTCCTTGCTATATTTGACCGCATACAAAATAATTGTTCAACTTTTGTTTAATAAAAAGAAATTACATGAAAAAAATCAATAAATGGGCAGTTTATTAATAAATAAACTGAAATTTCTATTAAAGAAAAATCACAAAAGTTTCGCTTAACATTAATTGCTGTAACGCAAGAACTACTAAACTGAGTACGTAAGTAAGCTGTATCATATCTTAAAAAATAAAAATAATGCACACCTGTTGAGCATAATTCAGCTGCCTGGTCAGATCATCTTCAGTCGTCTTAAGCTTCATTTCTAGGGCATGCTTCTCTGCCTGAAACAACAAAAAATGACACAAACATGACAAAACCTGTTAAAACTCAGTTTTGCTCTGAAAAACAAAATAATTATTTGACTAGACAATTATATTCAAACAAATGTTTTTATATAATATATATACGTTGCCTTCAGCTGATCAAACTAAACTAAAGCTAAAATACAAGTAAGCTTGAAAACATGAAGCCCACCCAAGCAATACAAGCTCCCATCCTTGGGATTAACAACTACACTTAACATGTACATGACAACGTTTTACTTACATGAACTAACATTAAAATTTGGTATTTATTTAAAGGGTTGTTTTTTTGATGAGTGGCATAAAGTATGAAGAAGCTAAATGGAACCAACCTTCAGAGAGGAGAGACAAACTGCCAGGTAATCTTTAACCTCTTTGTCAGAAGCTTGAGAAAGTCGTAAAGACAAGTGGTTAAGGTGCTTAAATGCGTTTGTCTCTATGACACTGAAGTTGGTGGGACCTTCTAGCACTGGAGACTGACATGACAAATGAAGAAGAAATCTGTGGAAAGGACAACAGTTAGTCTGTGCAAAAGGGTTTAATTTATATCTTTCAAATTACTAAGTCAGTAGGACATATTTGTAATGTTTTTAAATATTCCAGTGATACTTAATGATGAGCATAGGGACGTGCAGCAAGCAACTTTATCGTTCACCAATTTCAAATTCCAAGGCTCACCCTCACCTTTACTACAGAGTCCTCTCCCCACTCTACTACCTCCCTCGCTTCCCCCCCTTCCTGACACCATGACACCCCCCTCCTCCAATCCCTCTCTCAGCAGCAAGACATCTCCCCCCCTCCCCTCCTCCCAAACATCTCCCAGTGTCACAGTGGACCAGGTCAGGAGACAACTGAGGAAGCTTCGCCCCAGAAAGGCAGCAGGCCCAGACAAGGTGTGTCCTAGGATGCTAAAGGCGTGTGCTGCTGAACTTGGGGAGCCGCTACAACGAGTCTTCAACCTCAGTCTGCGACTGGGGAGAGTGCCCGCCCTCTGGAAGACATCCTGCATCGTCCCGGTCCCCAAAAAGAACCGGCCCAATGAGCTGAATGACTTCCGACCGGTGGCACTGACGTCACATCTTATGAAGACTCTAGAGCGGCTCTTCCTCAACCTCCTCCGACCACAGGTACAACATGCCCAGGACCCACTACAGTTTGCATACAAGGCGGGTGTCGGAGTGGAGGATGCCATCCTGTACCTCCTACACAGAGCCCACTCACACCTGGATGGGGGAAAAGGCACGGTCAGGATCCTGTTTCTTGACTTTTCCAGTGCCTTTAATACCATCCGGCCCTGTATGCTTCAGGAAAAACTGAACAGGATGGAGGTGGACCCCTGCCTGGTGGCTTGGATCTCCGACTACCTCACCGACAGACCACAGTACGTCAGGCTGAAGGACATCACGTCTGACACTGTGGTCAGCAGCACAGGAGCACCACAGGGAACTGTGCTGTCCCCTCTTCTCTTCACCCTGTACACCTCTGACTTCTGCTACAACTCTGAATTATGCCACATTCAGAAGTTTGCAGATGACACGGCCATCATGGGGTGTATCTGGGATGATCAGGAAGAGGAGTACAGAAGTCTGGTGAGGAACTTTGTCGCATGGAGTCACACAAACCACCTGCAACTCAACACCTCAAAGACTAAGGAACTGGTTGTGGACTTCGGGAGGTCTAGAGCAGGTCCACTGCCGGTTCAGATAGAGGGGGAGGAGGTGGAGGTGGTCAACAAGTACAAGTACCTCGGGCTGTGGGTGGACAATAAACTGGACTGGTCATGCAACACAGAGCACCTGTATAAAAAAGCCCAAAGCCGACTGTACTTCCTCAGGAGGCTGAGGTCTTTTAACATCTGCAGGAAGCTCCTGAGGATGTTTTACCAGTCGGTGGTTGCTGGAGTACTTTTCTATGCTGTGGTGTGCTGGGGGAGCAGCACAGCAAAGAAGGACTCATCCAGGCTGGAGAAACTGATCAGGAAGGCTGGCTCTGTGGTCGGCATGAAGCTGGACACTCTGGTGACAGTGGCAGAGAAAAGGACATTAAAGAAACTGATGGACATTATGGACAATGCTGGGCATCCTCTGCACACGGCCATAAACAACCAGAAGAGTCTGTTCAGTGACAGGTTGCTTCTCCCCAAGACAAGAACTAACAGACTTAAAAACTCCTTTGTCCCACACGCCATCAGACTGTTTAACTCCTCTCTGGAGGGGAGAGGGAGGGGAAACAGGAGGACAAAGGAGGGGGGAACAACTAAGCTGTAGTGCCTCTGCACCTCACTGTACAATACCTTTGTGCAATACTTTTGTAAATAGTCAACAGTGCAATAGACTCAATACTTGAAATGTGCAATTCACTTGTATTTTTATTCCTATTTATCCCCTTCATATATTTTATTTATATCTGTCTCTGTATTTATATAAGTGTGTGTGTGTGTGTGTGTGTGTGTGTGTGTGTGTGTGTGTGTGTGTGTGTGTGTGTATATATATATATATATATATATATATATATAACATTCTGTAACTGTAACTTCTGTCGGTGCTGTGCTTTTTGGAAACCGAATTTCCCAGAGGAACCCACCCGAGGGATTAATAAAGTTCTATCTTATCTTATCTTAGAATCGTGTCTACTTTTATCACAGCGTCACTTGAGAAGGGATGACACTGGCTGATAAAATACATTAATTTTTTTCCTCAAATATTTATTTATTGCTTTTCCAACAACATTTTAACCAATAGGAAGAGATAGTTCAAATAAAACAGAGGAGGAAATTAATTTTTTTTTAAATTGAGTGTATAATAGTAGTGTATGTACATCGTGTATGAACAGTGTTGGGGAAACACATAGATATAGTTATACATACTCTCCCATGTAGATCATTCAGATATTATTACAGAAAAAAAAATTATATATAGATAAGTAAAATAAAACAAAACAACCCCCCCCCCCCCCCCCCAAAAAAACAACAACAACAACAAAAATATATTTATGGCATATATTTGCTTAGCTTATTCAAACAGTGTGATGTCATGTGTTGGTTTTCTTCATACCTTGGACTGTCTGACGTTTGTTCGGAAATGCACAGGTTAAGCAGGTCAATAAACTTCTGAGGAAATGATGCAAAATCGATCAGTAGACCCTGTTGGACTTTCAAGCTACACAACAATTCAAACACAAATGACATTAGTTAATATTGAAGATGCTTTGTCCCTTAACTCTAACACAACACACTACTTCATACAAATCTTTTTACACTTACCTTTGGAAATCCTCTTCTGATATTGCAAGGTTGAAGAGAAAATATGGATCTATATCATCTGTTATCCGTACTAGAAGATCCTAATGTAATATGTAAAGAACAGGAAATGTTAAATGATATAATGTAAGTGTAGTGTAGTATATAGTATAGTTCTCTCTTTATTTTAAAACGATAAAACGTCCCACTCACTCTTTTGTGCACTGGACTTGTTGTCAGCTGAAGTTCAATTGTGACACGAATATTTGCTTTTCTGTAAAATGAAGCAATTAAACATGATGTTTGGTGACTCAATAAGTCCTATGTGAACTTGTATTTCAGTGTTCACCTCATTTCAAAAATCCACGAACAGAATAAAGACAGGAATATGAAAATGTTTCATTTTCCCATAAATGTTTGCAAAATACACTAACACTTGCTTCTGATTCTGCAATGCTTTCCATGCAGCATTCACAAAGGCTCACTTACCCTTATGTGAAGTAACTTATGAAGGCTGCTAACAACATTAGCATGTCACCTGCCTTTACCTTTCAGTATGCCAAAATATTAAAACACTGTGCTGTTAGCAGTAAGTGTCCGCCCTTCATTTTCATCTATGCCAGTAATCTTTTCCTGTGTCTAATTTACCATCAGAACTTCGCTGGTACTGCTGCAGTGAACATTGCTGTCAGAGCACCATCTGGTTCAATATACAGATGTGTTCTCTCACAACTGTTTGTGTATGTGAAGCATAATTGCACACTTGTACAGTAAAAGAATTTTGAATGGTTACCAAAACCCAAAATGCACAAAAAAAAGTTCTACTCTGTTTCCATTATTGTGTATATTTACATTACAAGTATTCTGACAAAGACACATTTTTGTGATTTTGTCTCTGTAACCCACCAGGGTGGATTTTAAATCAAACAATCCAGATGCACCTAAAGTGAAGACATTTAGTTTTAATTCAGGGGTTTACCTGCAGAAACTGCTTAGGACACACAGCAGTTTGCATACATAGACTGCCGTTTTCAGAGGCTCAAACATAATTAGACAAGCTAAAGTCAAACCCACGGACACCACTACATGTTGCCTTGAGATGCTCTGCCAGGCCTCCAGCTGTTTGTCTCTGAATCTCTCAGCGTTGTCTTCTGTAACTGAAAAACATGCTGCTGGGTTGAGAACAGCCGACTAACTTTGCCATTCAAGAATATCCCATTTCTTTGCCTTGAGAAACTCTTGGATTTGCAGTACGCTTTGCGTTATCATTCATTTGATTAATATTAACGTGCTTTGCATTAGTCTGTGCAACACGTTTGTTTGTTTTCCCCGGTTGGATTGGACCGACAGCTGTTTGCCGCAGTCAGGATGGGGAGGTTTCGTGTGTGCCGACAGAATAACCGTAATTATTCTTCTCGTCAGGTGTAACTTCAAACCAAGCTGTTTAAATAGTGCGTCCGTGTCCGTGTGCACAGGCTTACCTTTCCTCGCAGTCCCTGCATCTGACATTAACCTGCAACACTTTGTTGAAGAGCTCCTCCATGACAAAACCCGTCTTTCCCTGCGGTGCCGCTGTGACGAGTCAGAACATCGATCAACGTTAAAGGTTCGTATATCAGAGTATTTCTGAGTGATGCTGGTTTTCATCAGTCAGCTGGATCAGTAGTGTTTGGTATCTTTCAATTTGGCGCTTTTCAGGCGCCAACCGTACAAACGGAACATATGGTCCTTTTTTTGTTCTACGCTTTAATGGTGGACGGCAGACATGAAGCCTGGTACCGACACCGCCACCTGCTGGCCACAGTGGAAACAGAACACAGCGACCCACACGGTGATAGTGTGATACATTTAATTTAGTTTAGTTATAATGATAGAAATTGCTTCCAGGTAGGTAAGTCCTACCTTGAGTAATCTTGAAGAATCTTGAATAATCAGGCCCCGTTTTGTCTTAAAGACCTTATAGTATGGTAAGGACTCCAATACAGCTCTCAGACTTACTTGTCATTCCAAGAGTGTTTAAAAGCAGAATGGGAGGGAGAGCCTTCAGTTTTCAGTGCCCTCTTCTATGGAACCATCTCCCAGTTTGCGTTCAGGAGACAGACACGATCTGCTTTTAAGATTAGGCTTAAAACGCTCTTTTGTGCATATACAGGGAGTGCAGAATTATTAGGCAAGTTTTATTTTTGAGGAATAATTTTATTATTGAACAACAACCATGTTCTCAATGAACCCAAAAAACTCATTAATATCAAAGCTGAATGTTTTTGGAAGTAGTTTTTAGTTTGTTTTTAGTTTTAGCTATTTTAGGGGGATATCTGTGTGTGCAGGTGACTATTACTGTGCATAATTATTAGGCAACTTAACAAAAAACAAATATATACCCATTTCAATTATTTTACCAGTGAAACCAATATAACATCTCCACATTCACAAATATACATTTCTGACATTCAAAAACAAAACAAAAACAAATCAGCGACCAATATAGCCACCTGTCTTTGCAAGGACACTCAAAAGCCTGCCATCCATGGATTCTGTCAGTGTTTTGATCTGTTCACCATCAACATTGCGTGCAGCAGCAACCACAGCCTCCCAGACACTGTTCAGAGAGGTGTACTGTTTTCCCTCCTTGTAAATCTCACATTTGATGATGGACCACAGGTTCTCAATGGGGTTCAGATCAGGTGAACAAGGTGGCCATGTCATTAGTTTTTCTTCTTTTATACCCTTTCTTGCCAGCCACGCTGTGGAGTACTTGGACACGTGTGATGGAGCATTGTCCTGCATGAAAATCATGTTTTTCTTGAAGGATGCAGACTTCTTCCTGTACCACTGCTTGAAGAAGGTGTCTTCCAGAAACTGGCAGTAGGACTGGGAGTTGAGCTTGACTCCATCCTCAACCCGAAAAGGCCCCACAAGCTCATCTTTGATGATACCAGCCCAAACCAGTACTCCACCGCCACCTTGCTGGCGTCTGAGTCGGACTGGAGCTCTCTGCCCTTTACCAATCCAGCCACGGGCCCATCCATCTGGCCCATCAAGACTCACTCTCATTTCATCAGTCCATAAAACCTTAGAAAAATCAGTCTTGAGATATTTCTTGGCCCAGTCTTGACGTTTCAGCTTGTGTGTCTTGTTCAGTGGTGGTCGTCTTTCAGCCTTTCTTACCTTGGCCATGTCTCTGAGTATTGCACACCTTGTGCTTTTGGGCACTCCAGTGATGTTGCAGCTCTGAAATATGGCCAAACTGGTGGCAAGTGGCATCTTGGCAGCTGCACGCTTGACTTTTCTCAGTTCATGGGCAGTTATTTTGCGCCTTGGTTTTTCCACACGCTTCTTGCGACCCTGTTGACTATTTTGAATGAAACGCTTGATTGTTCGATGATCACGCTTCAGAAGCTTTGCAATGTTGAGACTGCTGCATCCCTCTGCAAGATATCTCACTATTTTTGACTTTTCTGAGTCTGTCAAGTCCTTCTTTTGACCCATTTTGCCAAAGGAAAGGACGTTGCCTAATAATTATGCACACCTGATATAGGGTGTTGATGTCATTAGACCACACCCCTTCTCATTACAGAGATGCACATCACCTAATATGCTTAATTGGTAGTAGGCTTTCGAGCCTATACAGCTTGGAGTAAGACAACATGCATGAAGAGGTGATGTGGACAAAATACTCATTTGCCTAATAATTCTGCACTCCCTGTAGAGTAGAAAAGAACCAGTCCATTTACCACCAATGGTTCTCCTCAGTTCTCAGACATCCAAAATAACCTTTTTACTTCCTTTGATGTGTGTTTTATGCTCTAAATCAACTCAAATCACTTTTATTGTCACATCACATGTGGAGGTACCCTGGTACAGTACATGTGAGTGAAATTCTTGTGTGCAAGCTTCACAAGCAACAGAGGTGTGCAAAAATACAATAACATAAGAACAAGCAAAATATAAGAATGGCTAAATCTGAGAGTCTATTGTAAATGCAGAGTGTGTTTACGAGAACTGCAATTTATAGCATGGTTTTATTTACACTTTACACAGTGTCACCACTTTTTTGGAAATGGGATGATCATTTCAAATTTCTCTTCAAAAGAGATCTTCACATTTGGAGGTCTGTTGGAGGTCCACTAATAAATCATTCTCATTATAATAACAGCAGATATGAATGAATGAACAAACACAGAGCCTGCTGGCTGAGTTTTAGAATAGCATGTTTATTAATGGTATATTTTTGCATAGGGAAACATACTCATTTCCAGAAATGACTTCATTAGAATCTGTCAATAGCAATGTCTAAATGTGGTTCTAAAGGTTGAATATCCCCCACAACAGATGAATAACATAAGGTCATAAACACTGGTTCAGACGGCTTTCACGCAAACATTATACATTCAAAGGGGATCAGACCGGTAAGTGCGAGACTTTAGTTTATGCCATGCAAAAATATATGACTGACAATAATTTCAGCTGAAAAACAAACAAAAAAACAAAAAATCCACATAGTAAAAAGTACTTAAAAGGCTCGGTAAAGCTGCCAAGAAACTACTTTCTGCTTGAAGCAGCAGCCCTTTCCACAGTAAATCTCGAGGTCAGGATTAATGTCAGAACTTCAGCTTTCCAATATGGAATGGAATGGACTCAGCTCTATCCAGATGTTAAAACTGTGACCAAAGTACACAATAATGAACACAGAGGCGTTCCCATATCGCTGTAACAGGGGACCGCTCTCTGCTTCACTGCAGCGTTGTTATTTTTAGGTACCAGCGTACCTCAGTGTGCATCATGCATGCCCATTTTAAGTGATAAAAAGATTTTGTTGTTGTTATCACATGGCTAACTCAATTCCAACTATAGAGTTAATGTGAAAAGGACGACAGTCTATGTGAATTGCAGTCATGCAATAACTGATGACATGTTTTAATGCCTATGCCTTCTCTGATGTAAGGGATATATGTCTGGAAGCAAGCAAGCAGTTTTTTAATATAATATCTGGAAAAGTTATGATGGAAAAAAATGTTCAAATATGCATTCAAATATTCTCTGAGAAAAAAAACTTTCATTCATTACATACTATCTTGAGCACATGGAGTAAACTGTGCAGTAGCAATGTACTTTCAGTTACACAAACAAATCAATATGGCATCACTGTCAGGGGAAAACCTGCAGCTCTACAATCCCATTTTTAGTAACCAAGTGTGGTTTCCTGCTGTAAGTCTGAATTACAGGAAAGGTTTTCAAAGGCCATTAAAAAAATTAAAAAGCAAACATGCATTTCAAGTAACAGCAAAAAAAAGAAACACATATTGGAGTCACCAAATCAATGGAGTTGTTCCAGGAAACAGCAGCAGTAGGGTAGAGCATTGAATATCATTGATAGTTCATAGAAAAGAGCCCTCTGCAGTCCCTTTGTTCCTCATACAGCAAACAGTTCAACATCTGATCATCTGCAGCCGTGAAACTAAAAAACAGGAAGTACCACCTGCAGTACGACTGTTTGCTCAGAAACAGCTGTTCACAATACTGAACATGACCTGCTAATCACAATCATCGAGCAGTTTGGACTATGGTGTGATGCAGTGTAACATGAAATATATGGACACATACATTGATTATCAGAATTTGAACTATAATAACAGTGGCCGCCTAAACAGCACTTGTTTGTCTTTAAACCACAGAGTTTCAAAAAAATCTAGAGGGAACCAAGTCAACCCCACGCTCAGTTAACGCCAGTCTGTATCTGTGGCACAAAATAAATATGCATGTATTTACTGCACTGTGTGTTTGTGTGCGTGTTCGCGGGGGTGGGGTCTTACAAAAGACGGTGAAGCGAACTAGCTTGCAGGGGGAAATAGTAGACAGTGGGTGAAAGCAAATCACAGAGCTGATTACTACAACTGACACATTATTATAACTGCATAATAATGATAATACAGACCTCCATGCACTGACAGCACAGTGGATAAATCAACTGATACAGATGCTCCGTTTGTAATGTGGCATCACATTTGTGCTGCATTTATAATGTTTTTCACGCGTGACCTATAAAAGCTGAAAATAGAACACAGCTGTAGGCCCCGAACGTAGTACAGCATAACATGAAGTACCATAAACTGCAAAACCTCTGAACTTTAGTGTCCCCCAAAATGCACACTCAGTGTTATCTCTAGATTTCCTTCAACTCTTTGGTTTGTTGTATGGCTTGTTACTTCAGGACCTGCACCGGTGAGGGCAACGCTGTTTGTCACCAAACCATGTAGGGTCTGAAAACAACACCTACAGCTTACAAAATACCTCCAACAGTAAAGTGATAGGCACTGCTTATTGACATTGTTTTTGGTAGAACTTTTCAGTTGCTGCTGCCCTGCTGGTTTATTTGAATAGAGCGAGGAACTTGATGAGTTTGCATGTCTGTACACTTTCGGTAAGAGGACAGTGTCTGCATGAGAGCCTGAACTGGTGTGTCGCTTTCTTTAAAGTTGAATTTTATAGCAAAAAAAAAAGAAAGATCATAATATCAAGACACATCACATGCCAATTATGATTAATTAATAGCTGTAATTCTTGATCAATTTGATCTTGATTTCAGTATTTTATGATATGATGATTTGATTATGATAGACCTCTATTTAAAACATTGTGTAAACATGCTGCACAAGCTTGAAACGCTATCACCTTAACAGTACTGGGCATGTGTCTTCCACTCAGCAGAGTGAGTGTGTTACTTAGGCATCCTGTTGTCAGGTTTTCATTTGGTGGGAAACAGAAATGAAGACGCACATCAACAGTTCACACTGTTTCCTGACAGCATTGCATCCAAAATGTGGATTTTAAGTCACGTGCCAGTAAACTGTGCGTACATTCTTTCCACAGGTGAAGGTTTGCGTGAGTTTCTATCGTGGTCGTCAGCTGGAGGAGAAGGAACAACTCCAAAGCTTGTACAGTTTTTTGTAAACCACTTGCACATTTTGCATGGGCATTTTTGGCTGTAATGTTTGTTAAAAATGTATTTGAAACTTTTAAAGCAACTAAATCTAAAAGCAAGTTCTATATTTCCTATACGCGTGAGGAAAAAACATGTTTGCAAATAGTGGGCCTCATCACAACTTAACCGCAATCAGACCCATCATAGGTTAATACTCTGCTTCATCGTTTTAACATTAAGTAAAGTACATAAAGATTTGGTAACCGTACAAGCAACACAGTCTGTCTTCATACAGTTTTGGATATATCACCATAGTCAGGTTACTAGATATCATTCAAGCCAAAATACATGTTATTTAAGGTTTATAATCACAGCCACTATCAAAGTCCATATAAAGCCCTGAATTAAAGCTTCTACCACTCAGCTTCGATCTATGATCTTGCAGCAACCATTACACTTTCCACTTTGGCTCATAATTTCTGATGGAACTCCCATCAGGAGGTCTCTGAGGATCCTCTGATTTGCTAAAGTTGTACACCTGACCAGGATTGGTGGGTTCTTGCTGTATTGCTACAAGTCTTAGGTCTGTGTGTGAAGAAACTAATACCTGAGGGCACGCCCTATAAGCTCCCATACCATCACCATCCTCAGCGGGTAAAAGTGTTTGTGCAACTGATGTGCAATAAAATGACCAGATATTGCTCTTTTCTAACTTGCTAGAGCGTCACGGTGCTGCCATTCTCTCTCTGTCAGTGTTTGCCCTATTATGGATGACGTGTCAGTGGTGAAGACCTTTATTTTTGAAGCAGCGATGGACCAGTATAGTCCAAGACTGAATGCTTTTTTAAGCCCTATTTCGTTTAATTTTCACCAAAATATTTGGATAAATTATTCCTTGTTTTTCTATGTATACCATTTCTGCACACAAGTACTTGACCTAAATATTTTTAACTGTTGACTCAACCTTCATTGACGCTTGCAAAAATAAGGCCATATTCTTATAAGTGTGGTGCTACAGTAAGAAGAAGCATTTCATTAGTCAAGCCCAATGAGTAATTTCAAACAGCTCGATCCTATAAAAAAGTTTCAATATTTCAGGACATAATTTATGTATTACAAAAACATTGCTACATGTGACATCACTGTCAACATTTCTTTATCACAATGACACATTTAGGAGATTGTGAAGTCTTAGCAGTTGTGCATTGTGTCATTTCACTTCAGTTGACGTCCAAACCAAACAGCTTTGTTGTCCACATTTTTCTCTAAGAGACACAATTTTCCCCATTTCATGGTTTCCACTTACTGTATAAGACAGCCACAAATGATTTAAACATTCTATACATCTTGATAACTAATAAGTGCATTTTGTATATATTTTTATACACACTGATGTGTTTAAAACTATAATTCTAAAGCAAAGTAATAATAACCCAAGGAAAACCTAAAAATAACCTAAAGCGAAGATGAGTAAAAATAATGTTAACTCAAAGTTATTTATGGCCTTTTATCACATGCTGAGTAACAGGATCGTCATATAGGCAATTGGACGGTGTTCTCATCACCAGTCATAAAGCTGCAAAGCCCTGAAATCTAAACCTGTACATGTTTAACATGCTTCCATTACATGGCAACCATACGTGGCCATACTAGCTAAAGCCCAACAAGATTTTTCCCTGCAATAAGAACCTTTAAATGTGTCTATATGCATCTAACATGGGACAATAAAACGTTAAGTAGATAGAGCTGAGCAGTGCCTCTGAAAATGGCTTTTGTTTGTATTGCGAACATTTAGGCAGGACTTACCACCAGACTTGACTTTCTCAACCCATGTTTTAGCCTCTGCAAAGTGTATTTTCAAATCAAAGCTTCCATCCATATTTAACCACGCCCAGAAAAAACATTTTACTACAACACAACGGTGTCCACATTTTCATATAACACATATCTAAGCAAATATCAAACAATGTGTGCATGTGACTTTACACATAGCAACACCAATAATGTTCACTTACATTAGCCCACAGACACCTCAGCCTACACGCCAGCCTTAAACAGCACAGCCACTGAATCCAATCAGCTATATGAGTGCAGGCAACACCTGAGTATCTCAGATAACACCAGAAAAATCCACAGAGTCTAAAGGAACTGGGAAAATACTGGGAACTGCAGTCTTTTCCATGTGTTCACGTGTTTTTGTTGCAATAAATCAAGCATGGGACCTAAATGATATATATGACAGCAGGTGTATATACTTGGAGGCTGGATCACAGTCTACAGTTCTCACACTTAGGCCTCAGTCACACCAGCCTAGAGACCTGTCAACTTCTGGGAACCTTCCAGTGAAAAATGAATATTTCCCAACCAGATGGCGAGTGGTTGCTGGGTGAAATTGCTCACACAGATGGTGCTGCATCAAAAACTTCCTTGTGATTGCTTTAGATGCTAGCAGACTGCCACAGTAGTTTGCATGGAAGATGCCAAGTTGTCTCTAAACACTACACCCGCAAGAGCAAAACTTGCTATGCAAAGTGAAAAGACAGGACATTAGCCTTCAAAGTAAAAGTCAAGCCTCACTGCTTCAGCCAACCAGCTGTAAAAGGCAAAACTTTTAGTTGGACGGCACAGGTTGTCCATTTCCGGTTTGTGTGGCACTTTTCACTACCACTCGGAGTAGCCGAGGACACGTTTTTCTCATGTGTAGTTGCCAGATGGTAGTCAACTGATCTCCAGGCCTGCGTCACTGGGGCCATACAGACCAAGTTCACACTTTCAGTAGGTCATGATATAACAGCTGAGCTACCTTAATTGCAACCAAATGTATATTATTTAGGGAACAAAGTTGTTTTCTTCATACGACAGTAAAAAGCATATTTCCGCAAAGTTTCACACACTTCCTTTCACACTGTAAAAATTGCTCTATCTTTAGGATAACAGAGTAGATGATAAACAGCTAGTGGAAGCTTTCATAGAGCTTAGCCGTAAGTTACTATCTCAGGTGGCGCACCACCACAACCAAAAAATGTGCACTTGCTACACTGGTTAATGTCGAGTAATCACACATGCAGCTTTTTTGTACCGTGAAACATATGATCATGTTTCCATAAAATATTACTGTTCTTTAACTAAAGGCAAGGCACATAATGTGTTTTACGAAATATCGTGCAAAAGTTTAACAACAGAGCTATTATTAAATTCAAAGAAACATATAGCCTTCCATCCACTTCCCTCTGATGTAGTCTGCAGAACAGAGGGAGGAAAAGAAGGATGAGGAAGAGCAAGACAGAGATGGAGAGGTATTATCAAGTTGAGCCATGCATTGGTTAGGTCAGCACAGCGACCAGGACAGCACCATGCAATATACATCAGCTTTAAGACAACTTTAACTGAACCTTAAACTAAAATCCAGTTCATATCAACACTTTCTGTCCATGTCATTGATCCCTTGTAGGCACTAAATTAACTTAGCTATAGCCCCCAAACCGTGGGAAAGAAAAAGGAAATGCACCGACATCTCTGTTCTAATGCAAGGTAAAGTACATTTTAGGTGTGGCCTGACAGAAAACAGACAAGATCAAATCAAATTTCAAGATATAAGATTCAAATTATATGGGGACACGTCCAAGTAAGATTCCTTAGAAATTGATCATTCATGCCCATTCCCATAGTAACTCACACAAGCATTTATAAATGTAAAGACAACAGGAGGCAGGAGAAACAGAAGGAAAATGTTAAAATGGAATTTCTGTTTTTTGTCCGAATTGCTGTACAAACACACGCGTGAAGCCTGTCCATATCTGTGAACTGCTGTCTTTTTCTGCTGCTTGGTGCATTTTGGTGCAAGGCGTTTGCATGATCCCACAGATGTTTGCTTCCAGTGCAAAGTAATATCTTGCATGATCAAAACTGTAAATATCACTGGAAATCCTGGGTCCAATATTTCCAGTGACTATACCACCTGCTTTGCTAACAGTTCACTGGAAGCCCAGTGAAGCAATTTTCTATCTTCTTCAGCTGTTGAACTTCAGCACATTCTCTTTAAAGCCTCTGCTTTAACTTGAGCAGGTCTGAGCATAAACCCTTTTAAATACACAGCGCCACAAGCTTAGGGGTTCAGAATTAATCACGTAAACAAAGCTTCCTCACGCAAAAAAGTCAGTCATGAAGTTCCATTAGATTCTGTACTGGGACCAGTACCTACATTATATATGCTTCCTTTACGGACTATTATTAGAACACACTGCAAACATTTATTTTATCTACTGAGCCAGTTTTAGTGCTGTTGAGCCACATGACAAATTCAAATGGCTAAATGGTGCTGGGGCACATGCACTTCTCCTCCCCTTTTTTTCACTGTATTATATCCTAATGTTTACCTTACCATATAAAGACAAAACTGTTGTCGTAAACTGGTGCTATGTGAATATTATAGAATTGAATCATTGTCCTGCTGAATGATAAAATGTCCTCGGGTAAGTTTTCCATAGAACGTGGAAACAAAGCTCTGCAAGATTCTGTTTTCTTTTCTGAGAACAGAAAGTGTTCAGACCTACATCCTAGGGAGCATTGGGTTTCCTAGTTAAAGCTGAAAATATATGGCTCTCTGAACCAATATCCATTTTATTATTTCGCATTGAAGGTGCTGAAGCATAGGACTTGAAGAAAACTGTCATTGGTCAGACCACAGCAGTGGGGACACTTTAAAAAAAAACTTTCTTCCAATAAGAATATTTGTTTCCAAGGAGATGGAGACAAATGTGGGTCATGAAAACAGCCTACAACAACTACACCAAGGAACAATGTCTGGAGTTTTCTCTTACTCTCTGTGCACAGAAAGCAAGTGGAAAAAACTGACGGACTGCAGAAACAATCCAGCAGAAAATTTCCTGTGAATAATACAGGTTACTCGGAAACTCTTCTCGTGTGGTATCCAATCAGATTGCACTATCAAAAACACATTTTTACATCGTTACATCCACGGAAAAATAACAAGTGTTTAGGAAACTGCTTTAGACTCACCAGTTCTTAGAAATAAATTATGGCACAGACTATAATGTATTACTTCTTAAAAATCTTGACATTGTCAACATGTAACATTATCTTACACAAATGACATTGTGTAAGATTTACCAAAGGGCCATGGTGCACATGTCTACTACAGTTTCTTTTAGAGTTTACAATGAATTTTATTTGCCAGAACCGATGATGTTTAAGGTGCATTCAAGAATCTGATCCTCATTTTATTCCTTCTTTCATCGTTATGTTTTTTCACCTTTTTAAATGTTTCTGAAGATTTCAGTCAATGTTAAAATGTAGCTTGCAAGCCTTTCAGTAGACCACTATAGAAATGTATTTGATAACTGAAGCTGTGAAACGTCAGCGATAACAGAACACTGCTTTGCCTCGCAAGCAATAATGCAAACTCTATATCAACATTTACACAGAAAACCAAGGGCTCGACCTACCTTAAAATGCTTAATTTGTTGATGTTGGCACTTCAAACTGGAAAACAACTCTAGCACCGTTCTTCTGTTCACCTGTGTCGCCCAGCCCAGTCCCAAATCAAACCCTACTGCTGCTGTTCCATCACACGTTGTTCAGATTGGGTTGGGGTTGAACTACACAGAGCAGAACTTGTCAGGGACCACCACTTATTCTACAGCTAGACGACACACCCAGATTTTGTCCACAGTTCAAGTCATATATGCATAACATGCTCATCAGCATCAACACCTTCATCAAAAACAAAAAACAGTCTGCTAAACCTCCAGCTTGGCAACATACCACATCATAACTTTTGAAAGAAACGTATTTTACTGTAATCATAGTGCAGCACCTGCTTTATCTCTTTCTAACCCACCCACACACAAACACAGATCCTGTCATTTTGAGACAAACAGAAACTACAGGACATCTCTTCAAAGCAGGAATGAGTGTGGAAATGCAGGAACCATCACATTCTCATACACAATCATCTACAGACACACACGCACACTACATTACACAACCAGGCTACAGTTCAGCCACATTCAGCAGCCAATGTACTGCTGGCTGTGCTGCCACATCATCCAGGTATGTGTTTGCCTTTTGATAATTCTACTGAGGAAGTCACGTCAATGTCAAACACTGTACGTTTGGAACTGAGGTCATGGCCCACTCATGCACTCTAACATGGCATAGTAAAACTGGGCCTTGCTCCACACTTGCTTTCAGCTGTAGCATTGTGTGCTGTGGAGGAGGAGGCATGAATATAGCTCTTATATTCCACTATTACTCGTTGTTTTCTACCAAAGAGCACAATCAAACAGTCTTACAAACATGAGCCTTGCAAAGCAACTAAATAATTTCAGGTGGATGATTGTCAATAAAAAAGATGAAGCCTCTGTGTTTTGTTGGGAAGAGTGAAAGAAACTGCGCTATTCAGCTTGTAATTTTCTTCAGACGTATCAATGACATACTTAAAAAGTGCAAATAAACATTAAATATTAACAACCTCTTCTGGTCGGTTCAGAAATTAAAGGAGGCTTATTTGCATATATTATAAGCAGCACCTGCAGCGGAGAGTGGGGCATTTTAAGTGTTGAGGGAGGGATGAGGTCTATATAGGCCTTGTAGTTGACTTAGTGTCGAGATCCAGGGTACAGGGGTCAAGGCTGACATCCATCCCAGGGAAACAGGACTCATCCTGGGGACACAGTTAAGTTTCAGGCTTCTGAGAATCTGATGTGTTGATGCCTGGTTCTGGTCTGTAGTTCATTTGGACCAATGAAACCTCTGCATTAAGTCGTTACTTTTCTTTGAAAATATGCCATTTGTGACAAACATGTAATGTCATAAAGCATAGTTCATTCTGGGGATATAAAACGGCTGAGAGAGCCCAGCATCCTTCTTCCATCCAGGACGTCTCTTTACACATATATAAATATATTGCAACGTATATTTATATATATGTATGACCAGAGGTTAATACATTTTTCCTCTGGAAATGTCTTCACAACATGATTTTTCCCCCCCAGAAGTTTACTGTCATGACAATCACGTTTCCTCCAAAGTTCCCTCAGTTGCCCAAATACCAAGACTGGAAAGGAGACAGACACACAATTAAAACACAAATACAACGACTCAGCTTAGAAATGTACAAAGTCAGAGTTCCTCTCACACACAAGTATAATCCAGGACTTTCTTGATCATGTTGAACTAAACACTGCTACTGAAAATATTTATGTGCAGTATTAGGGAGACGTTTGCCAGCAGCAGCTACAACTCAACCTTTGAAACTTCCATTTGGGAATACACGACACAGAACTAAAAATACCAGAATTTTCCAGATATTGAACAGTGAAATCTCTAAATTTCTGACCTGCGCTTGGTAGAGTCCACCTGGGTCTCGAGGGGTGACTCCCACGAAGGATGATCGATTAGCTGGAGGGGTCCCCGGGGCAGAGTATGCTGAGGGTTAACAACAACAACTCTGCTCACTGTAGAATATTTGGCTGAATTAAGTTTGCTTATTGTTCGTCTTTCCCTTCAGAATTATCTGAGAAATTGATGTGAACTGGGCAGAGTATTGCCCATCTCCTCTTTACTCTATATTCTATAAATATATTATATTTATTCTGTCTGTATTGCAGGTTGGAAGTTGGAATAAAACCCCAAACTCCACAAATGTCGCCCAGCTTAGATCTGGGCTTTAAGTGTCCACTGTATATGAAATACAACTGACACACATTTAAATGTTTACACAGAAATGAGCAGAAAGGTAACAGCAATGTAAACAAAATATTCAATTAACTGCTAACTAACAACGACATTGTAACAACACTGTCTTTATCAGGTATTAACATCAGTCCACCTCCTGCGTCTGGACCTGCCAGTCTATTCTCATACCTCTTTTTACAAGAAAGTGCAAATGGGTCACCTGCTCAACCAAGTGAGTGCAGAAAGCAGTATCTCAAAAGGCAGAGTTAATTCTTTTCATATTGTGTTTGAATGATAATGACCATCTCCTAACAGTGTCGTTTTTGAAAAACATTTTCCACTTTTAATGTATGTAGTTGATCTGAATAACAGTATGGCATCAGATTTCTGTCAGAAATCACAAACTTGACAAAATATGAGAAAATTCTAATATCGTGCATTGAACATGGAAGTGTACACAGCAGCTTCCACTGAACTGTTTTATTCTGGGCAGCATATTAATATTTGCTTATACTTTGGAAAATCAAATTTGCAGCGTTTACTAATAACTTTTATTTGACCAGCTTGATACTGAAGATATACTGGAAGTTATTTGATTTTATGGAACAGATCATTAGTTGCTCTACTTGTCACTGATGCTCTAAGCCTCATTTTCACCGGTATTCACTGAAATGTTTTGTACAAACTGTATATATATGTATATATTATCTGTATATATAGTAGATTATTTATGACCACTTACTGGGTGATGTGGGGGAGTTTGCTCCTGCATCAGAGGACGTGGTAGTAGCTTTTGACTCTGTAGGAAGGGTCGGCCTAGAAAGGGAGGATGGGGGACTCGCCAGAGAGGGTGCAGGTCCAGGGGGTGCCAACATTTGTGACGAGATGTAGTGACTGGGCACTTTGACCTGGTTACTTCCATTCAGCTGGAATATTTTGGAAATATGAATTTTGTTCATTAAAGAAGCATTAAACCCACAGTAATATGAAATATGCTAGTGTTATGGACAGAGGTGATGTCATGTGCCCCTGAGGGGTTTCTCCTTAGGGTGGAGACTGGAACTCACAGGAAGTGGTCTAATTTATACATTGCACTGTGGATATCCAGTGTGGAATAAAAAATTAGATGCGATTTCCTCTTTCTTTTGGTTGCTGCCTTTACGGGTCGCTACAACAGATCATCTGCGTCCATCTCACCCTATCCCAGCATCCTCCTTGGTCACACAAGCCCTCTACATGTGCTCCTTTATTACATCCATGAATCTTCTGAGGTCTTCCTCTTTTCCTCCTGCCTCTCAGCTCCATCTTCATCATCATCCTCTGTCTGATATATCCGCACTCGCTCTCCTGCACATGTCCAAACTATCTCAGCCTCTCTGGCTGTCCTTCTGATGTCCTCATTTCTAACCTTCTATATTTCTACACCTTGCATGTTCACCTTTCCTCCTGTCTCCCTCTAATTCACGCACACATATCCTGACTTGCTTCTACCTTCACCGCTCCACATTCAGGGTTTTTTTTTATGTAAAAAAAAGTACTTGCTGCATCAAAGTTCTTCTCTTTGTGTCTTTTTTTACTTTTATGTTTATACATGTGGAGATATTGTCACTCTCCATCTATAGACAGGGGTGCGCATGTGCGCATGCGCTGTCAAAATAAAAGATGCACACCAGATGAGAAGTTGCAATGCGCATTTGTGTACATAAGATTTTCTGGCTTCAAACAAATGCCAGCTCACCTCCTGCAACCACTTTTCCGAGAATACGCGCTTCTTTTGCGGTTCGGACTCCTTCTGACATTTCTTTGGAGGTGGAGGAACACCAAAGTAATTGCTTAAAGGAGCTTCTTCGACATCTTTAGAGTTCTAAACAAACGTCTGTCCTCCTCCAGAAAATCTTATGTACGCAAACGCGCGTTGCAACTTCTTATCTGGCGCACGTCTTTTATTTTGACAGCACATGTGCATCTGCGGACCACTTATGTGCAGCCCTGTCTATAGTTACAAAGTGCTGCAGGTCTGGAGGAACTGCTAATATGGTGATTGAATTGGTTGCACAAGAAATATCTGTCTTCAAAAACATTTGTACTTATTTTTGCAGCATACATGTAATACTAGCTTGAGGTGCAATGGAGAAAGGGAATAGTGTGTTGGCTTGTGTTGACTAGATGTACTCACTGAGCTAGGGGTTTGATTGGCAGGGTCACAGGCTAATGAAACCAGATCCTTTAGAGGGTCTTGGGCAAGATGAGGAGGATAACGGATCGCTCCATGGGGGAAGTAGGAGGAAGATGGGAAATGAAGAGATGAGGAGGGATGTGGACTCCGGGACAGACCTGAGAAAAAAAATGACATGTTGTTCTGTGCATCCTTTAAGTAAATAACAAATTAACATATAACATTAACATTAACACACACACACACATATATGTGTGTGTGTGTGTGTGTGTGTGTGCGTGTGTGTGTGTGTGTGTGTGTGTGTGTGTGTGTGTGTGTGTGTGTGTGCTACTGACCACTGTGAACAGCTATAACAGGCCGGTGGTGCTGAGTAAAGGAACCCATTCTTGGTGAGTCTTCCTGGGGAGAAGGACTGTCCAGTTCTGCCTTCTTCACCGGGGGAGACAGCCCTAAATGAATCCCACAACACACAGACACACACACAGACACGCACGCACACACACAAAAGCACCCAAAATTTTCTGTCATTTGTACTTATGTTAGTTTCTCTAGAAATTGGTCTTAAAATAATATAATATATAATCATGAAGCACACGATCCTGACTCAGCAGAAACCAGTTGTGTACTAGACCACAGGTATTTGTATGGCTTATAATGGAAAGGTTTTCCAACTGTTTCCCTTTGTGCTGATGTTGCATTTTAAAACGTTTTGTGGCACCTAACCAAAAAAGTAAGACATTGTATGTAAGTGATACTCAGCTCCATCAAATTAGAATCAGAATTTCCAGGTTAGGCGCCGGTGATTAGAACTTTGTTAGAGTGGCGTGAGGAACCTGTCATTCTTAAATGTCAGATGTGGTCTGCCGTTCTTCTTTGGTATTTGGAAAGTATAAGGCAAAGAGTGCAGGCATTGGTGCCCTTCCATGTGCATACGTGGGAAGCTGGAAATGAGAATAACAGTAAGAGCCCCTCCCAGAGCCCCCCAGAGTAGACAACGGTCACAGAATATGGACTGACTGAGTCACATAGCATAAATGTGGTGGGATGCAAAAGCTAAAGCAGATTAAAATGCACAGTTTTCAGTTTCAGTTTTCAGTTTTATTCGTCATATGCAAGTTAGCACAGGGTCAACATTACAATGAAATGTGTTTGACGAGCAGCAGTCACTCAGCAGCATGATACAGTAGAAGAAAATATAATAAAATATAATAAAATAAATAAAATAAAATAAAGTAATTAAAAAAATAGAAAAATAGTAAGGAGCAAAATATTAGAGAGACGTGGTAAAAGAGAAAAGATGACTGAATATATATGTATCTATAAATATAAATATATGTACACTAGTGATTAAATAAGAAAATCTTGAAAAGAAATATGACGGGAGGGCAGATGGGATATTGTACAGGAATGAGCAGCAGAAAATTACAGTATTGTACTTTTTAAATATAAATAGCAATAACAATAAAGTGGAGTGACCAGTGCAGATTAAACAGAGTACTTGTGAAGCTGCAGGTAGCTTCTGAGTGCGTCCTGTGGACTGTGTTGTATGTGTTTAAGTGTTGTGGTTGAGGTGTCGTATGGCTTGGTGGTAAAAACTGTTTTTAAGTCTTGTAGTCCGAGCAGACAGACTCCTGTAACGTCTGCCAGATGGTAACAAGGAGAACAGCTGATGTGCTGGGTGGCTGTGGTCCTTGATGATGCTGTGTGCTTTACGGAGGCATCGCTGGAGATAAATGTCCTGAATGGCAGGAAGCCTCGTGCCAGTGATGTGCTCTGCTGCCTTCACAACCCTCTGTAGTGATTTACGGCTGCTGGCAGAGCAGCTTCCGTACCAAACTGTGATGCAGCTCGTCAGCAAGCTCTCAATTGCACACCTGTAAAAATTTGAGGTGATGTTGGCGTTCATGCCAAACTTCCTCAGCCTCCTCAGGAAATAAAGCCGCTGGCGAGCTTTCCTGATAGCAGTGTCTGTGTGAAGGGTCCAGGAGAAGTCCTCTGTGATGTTGACTCCAAGGAACTTGAAGCTTCTGACCCTTTCGACCTTGACACCGTTGATGTGGCTGGGCTGGTGTTCTCTGACTGGTTGTTTCCGGTAGTCCACTATCATCTCTCTAGTTTTGCTGATGTTGAGAGTCAGGTTATTTTCCAGACACCACTCGTACAGTGCCATCACCTCCTCTCTATAGGCCGTCTCATCATTGTCTGTGATGAGGCCGATGATGGTTGTGTCATCCGCAAACTTGATGATGATGTTGGAGTCGTGTTTAGCAACACAGTCGTGTGTGAACAGGAAATATAGGAGGGGGCTAAGCACACAACCCTGTGGCGTACCTGTGTTTAGGATGAGTGATGAGGAGGTGTGCTTACCAACTTTCACCACCTGGGGCCTGTTTGTGAGGAAGCTTAGAATCCATCTGCAGATCGGTGTTCCCAGCCCAAGGTCGACGAGCTTCGTGGCAAGTTTTGAGGGGATGATGGTGTGAAATGCCGAGCTGTAGTCGATGAAGAGCATCCTTGCATATGTATTCCCTTTCTCCAGGTGAGTGAGGGTGGTGTGCGTTGCCAGGGCGATGGCATCCTCTGTGGCTCTGTTTGTCTGATAGGCAAACTGAAAAGGGTCCAGTGTGTCAGGGAGGAAGGAGCAGATGTGACTTTTGACCAGCCGCTCCAGGCACTTCATGATGACGGATGTCAGTGCAACAGGACGGTAGTCATTCAGACAGGAGACCACTGATTTTTTGGGAACGGGAATGATGGTGGATGCTTTGAGGGACGTGGGGACCACTGACTGCCTCAGGGAGAGGTTGAAGATGTTGGTGAACACCTCTGCCAGCTCGTCTGCACACACTCTGAGTAGCCGGCCTGGGATGCCGTCCGGTCCCGGAGCTTTGTAAGGATTGACCTTTTTAAAGGTCCATCTCACAGCTTCTGTTTTCAGAGTTAAAGTTGCAGCCTCACTGTCCTCCTGAGGGTAGAGGATTCTGACGCAGACAACAGATCTGTTGTCTGCGTCAAAACGAGCATAGAAGTTGTTAAGCTCGTCTGCAAGAGATGCAGTGGGCTGAACACTGACTGTGTTGTCCTTCTTGTAGTCAGTGATGCAGCGCGCCCTTCATTGCAATGTATAGAAGGTATCTGCTGAGCCAGCAGCTGATACAGGCTGCCTAAGCAAATCCTATTCTTATGCATAACAACTGTCCAGAATCTGTTCATGACCCTGCCTCTTGATAAAAATACTGATAAAATATATGAATTCATTATTATTTAATTATACTACTGACTAGCTAGTATCGTTTTGGTGAATAACAGGATTTTCCTACATGCTAATCTTAAATATAATAATCCAAATAAGTGCATCACAAGCTTTAGGGCCAGATTTAATAAACAGGGCAAATTAGCATCTGAGCACAATACCCAAATAGGTTAGTTTTAGTTAATAGATTTAGTTGTTAGTTTTGATGAATTAGCAGTAAATTGCACAAATGTACTAACACAAATGTTAGTACATTGGTTTACATACTTGATTTAAATATTCTCCTCACAGAAATAGATATACAACATAGTCAGTCGCATAAAAATCCCGCCTCTTGCATTCAATTATGTCACTGTGCTCTCTTCATAATTACCAACAATATTTTTTTAAATGCCAAAAACCCGTTTGTGATGGTGCAATGTATTAGTAAACCTGGCCCTAATCTGTTCAGCAGCATGACTGTAAATAGGAAAGTCGATATGGTAGTCTTACCTCCTTCCATGTCATCAGTCCAGTTCCTGGAGCTGCTGGCTGGTGAGGAAGGTGAATGGTAATACTCCCCACCTGGACTATCAGCCTCTTCCTCTATAGAGCCAGACTTATGACGTTTACTCCTGAAGACACATAGAGAGATGCTCACACATTTAGGATCCTGGTTTCACTGAGCACCATGTGAGGAGATCAAGCATAGTCCAGTGTTAAAATGCATAAGGTAAGATTACTGTGAGGCCATAAGGACCTGTGTGTGGGCTGAAGTCAACTTGCTTTTTAGCAGCATTACTGTTTCCCGTTTCATTCAGAGACCCAAATCATTTACAATCCAACCCTGGCAGCCCATTTTCATTTAACCATTTCTGGGCCTTTCTGGCCTTTGCTGCATGTCTTCCCCCCCCCCTCTCTCTCTGCTTTCCTGTCAGTCTCAACTGTCACTATTAAATATTATTAATATTATTAAATAAAGCCAAAAAAGGGCAAGAATCAAAAAAACATTTCTGTAAACTATTGTGTACTGTTATCATGTCAGATAAATTCTGTAAAGAATAAGTGGTGTTTCTTACTTTTCCAACCATATACTGATTTTAGTCCGCACAATAACACACTGCACACTTAATGTTCCTCCTAAGTGCAATTGATTTTCCAATGAATACTTGTTGCAAACTTAAGATGCCTAGTGAATAAAAACATTCAACTGGACACATTCTTTCATCTCCTGCTGAATTTGCAAGTCTGCCCACTTAGAAAGAAATGAACGGTTTCTCGTTTTTATGACAGTTTTGTTCTGATGGAGAGCGACAGAACGTCAAACAGGAAAACACATTAAATAAAAGTTCTGAACGGATTTTCACGTCATTGTGAAAAAAGTATTTGATTCTCAAGAACAACATGACTTAGTACTTAGTGGATGAGTAAACCAGCAAGAATGGTAAATTGTCTGATTCTTATATAGCACGTGTCTACTCTTCCAGAGCACTCAGAGCGCTTTATACAAAATGCTACATTCACCCAATCGTACAAGCACTTTCTTCTATGCTTTTAAGTGCTTACTAACTAACGTTCACACACATTCATGCTCCGATGGATGCAAGAGCAACTTTGTCCAAGGACATTTGGCATGCCCACTGGGGTGAGTCAGGGATCGAAGCACCAACTGTCTTATCAGGAGATACCTCCTGAGCTACTTCTTACTGCTACATGCAGGAAGAAGTTTCTTGTATTTGGTTACCAGGTTTACACACATCTCAGGAGGGATTTCGGCCTACTCCTCTTCACACACTCTCTCTAAATCCTTTAGGTTTCTTGGCTGTTGCTTAGAAACTGGAAGCTTTAGCTTTCACCACCTTAATGTGCTTCATCTCATCAACATCCTGGCTGAGAGAAGGAGGTTCTCATCCAAGATTTTATTGTGAAATCATCTTTAGCAGAAAAACAGGCCAAACTATGATGTTTCCAACTCTGTGTTTGATTGTGCGGATGATGTTCTTTGAGTCACATTCAACCTTTTTCTGCCTCCAAACATGGCGGGCGGAGCTGATGTCAAAGAGGTCAAATCTGGTTTCATCTGACTGCAGCATTTTCTTCCAATCCTTCTTTGTAAGTGAGCAAACTTGCAAATTGTGCAGATATGTGTGTGTGATATGGCCGGGGAAATCAAAAGTTTGCCACAGACGTGTGTTTACCAGGCCGACTGAATGAAAAGCTGACTAATTCTTCACTGTGACAAAGAAGAAATTCTGCCAGTCTTTCCTGTGGTAGTTGCTCATTTATTACTGCCTAACATTAACCCTTCAGCACAGATACAGGCTTGTCTGAGCTTTATCTTATTTTTGGCACAAATGTACTATAGAAAGTTTATTTTTGTATTGGGGTCAATGACTAAAGGTGTTTCTGTACCTACAGTGAAAAAAGTAAGAAAATAGTAAGAGAGCAAAGAGCAAAACACGGCCTTAAAGAAAGAGACTTTTGCTTGAATAAATTCTTAAAGCTACTTTATCCTATTAAATGTGATTTAAATGAGCAATTCAGAAAACTGTGCTCTCCAATAAAACAAAGGCTGAAGTGTTAGAAAGGTTAAACAAGGACAGGGAAACTAAAGCAGCAGTGGGCTAAACAAGATGATCACTGAGGTATTTTTCTCAGGGGTATCCTGCCATACCTCACAGCACTGTTTACATGAATCTTACTGCAAACAGACATCAGAGCCTACAGTAACTGCAGTCAGGGGATGAGTCTCTGTACCATTTCTTGGCTGCTCATCCTTCCCAGTGAATCCGTTTTAAAATAGACAGGATTATTGGACAAATGGATTCCCTACTTCCATCTTTTTTCCAAAGAATTAAAAAGGTAAACCTCAAAAACCTACAACTCTCACACATCACTTGTCATCACTTACACTTTTACAGTGTAAGTGTAAACCTCTACCTTGCAGAAGTGCAATTGCTCTAAATATTTATCAGCCACCTTCTATTCAAAAGTTTTTAAAGTTGAAAAGACTTATATTTCAGCAAGTCGGTCCAATCTTTTTGATAATATTTCTGAAAATTTTCAGTCGGCTTTCAGTGCCCAGCCTTACCTGCAGGCATACATAAATGTACAGTACAGTACAGTATATGTGCAGTATATAGGCATCATCCTTTATATGTCAAAAAATCTGACTGAGCAGCTTTAGGCATAGACCCATCTTATGCTCTCAGAGTACAGGCCTCCTGGTTGTCCCTTTATTATCTTTCTATGTATTTGTTTTCGTTCTCCTATATTTTAATGTGCACTTGCATTTTGCCTTTTATGTGCTTGAACATTCACCAGAAATTGAAGTCTCCATTTACAACCCTGTTTGTGTGTGCATGTTTAGGCATCTTTGTGAGGACAGAAAATTGTACAGTCCCTTATGGGGACAAAATGCAAACCCGCAGGTTTGAAGACATTTTTGAGGCTCAAAATGTGGTTTAAGTATCAGTGTTACAATTATGTTTAGGCATTCATTTTTCATGGTTAGGGCAAGCGGCTAGGGAAAGCATTATGTCAATTAGATGTGCTCAGTAAGACATGAAAACTAGTGTGTGTGTGTGTGTGTGTGTGTGTGTGTGTGTGTGTGTGTGTGTGTGTGTGTGTGTGTGTGTGTGTGTGTGTGTGTGTGTAAAAATACCCGCTGGATGAGGTGCTGGCCAGTGATCGTCTGAGACTGACTGGCTGGTTAACAGACTGGTTGAGATCATAGGCCAGATGACCCTGGAGCTCCCCCACAGAGAAACCAGGCCCTACTCCTGTTACAACGGGAGCTACATGGGAAAAAGACAGATTATGAGTTACGCACTTAAAACAGAATATCAGGTACACAAAGTGTGTGGCAAAGCCCAATACTGTGCTAATTGACTAGTCTTTAATTTCCTATCTAGATTTCATTATATCTACTCACAAAGCAGCAAGGAAAGCTTTGTTAATCATGTACATGTAATTCACTGACTTTCACAGTCAACACTTAAGATTTTGCTATGGCCTCCCCCACTTAGTTCAGATCACCAGTCATACCAGATCAGTTTACTTTTAAAGGTCACGAATAAAAACAAAACAAAACAAAAGGCTGTAAATGTTTTCTGTTTGAATATTTTACATGGTTAATAAAAGAGACAGTGTGGTTTGATTCCATATGTTTAGAAATTCAATTTAGAGGAAATGACTTGAGTTGTTCTGTGGGTCCACTTTTATCCTGAGATCAAACTATCCTGATAGGATTGATGTACTCCACCATGACATGTTCTCCACCCCCAGGAGACAAAGGCGCTATAAACAGCTAAATGAGGGTGAAAATCGGATATGGATATCCTGTTGTTACCATATCTTACCAAAAAATAAGGCCAACAAATTAGAAATGCTGTGCTTTTCTACTTTACTTGAGCACTCAAAGCACTTCATACAGCATATCTCACTCACCCTTCTACATATAAGTGCTTCCTATTGAACATTCACACTCTGAGGAATGCATCAGAAAGCAACCTGGGGTTCAGTACCTTGCCCAAGGACATTTGGTATACAGACTGGAGCAGTCAGGGTTCAAACCACCAACCTTCTGATTAATAAACTGCACTGCTGCCTCAATTGACATCATAAAAACAACTTGAAATTGCACTTGCATTTTGTTCTTATATTCTCAAACTAGTCCAAGAATAATATGCCCTTCAACATTTTTCAAATTCAAATATTTAAACCAAATCTGTCAAGACAGAGCTAAAGAAGGGTTGGTGTTACAATGACAATACTAGCCTCTGTAAGAACACTGCCAAAGGTAGCGTAGCTGTGTAAAGGTAAACATAATGGTAAAGCAGGCTTACTTCTCGAGACCTGAATAAGCTCAGTAACACTAAAAACTCCTGATGTTACAAAACTCTCCTGGAACTCTGGACCATCTGCAAAAATAAAACAGCAGCAGTTACACACTAAGAAAATAGATAAACTAAGGTAGTATTTATATAATTACACTTTGGATCTTGATGTTTAATTGCCTAAATAGCTTATTTGGTCTTTGCAGTCCAAAGCAAAAATATAACTGATAGATTGGGTAGTTTTCTTAATTTATACAGGTCCATGTTTCCGCTTGTAATAAATATTAATAACAGCATTTAAAACTTGTAAATACAAGGCACAGCTCAGAATACTGCAGTCTTTGTTGTTACTTTGTGTCTAAGAAGTCAACCCATGCTCTAGCAAATTAGACTGTTTATGTACAAGATATTTATTTTATCTGATCATATTACCTGATAGAGACATATAGAGATATGTAAACAGATTAAAGAAAAATAAAGAAATATACTTTACATTACCCATGGTGGCAGTTCGACTGTCCTCCTGATCAGAACCCACACCAGTGCGACTGGGACTGCTGCTCTGCTCGGCCTCTGAAAGGAGAGAGCGAGAGTGAGACAGTGTTTGTGGATGAGGCAGAGAACAGAACAAGATTTCAGCAATTTCAACAAGCAAAGTAGGTCAGCCAATATATTCTTTCTTATAGGAAAATATAAGAACAAGCATATTTAAATATTGTTAGCTCCATCCTCAAAAAAGTTTAAAGATGCAGTAAAAACACAGAATGGATATGTATTGCATATTGTTTTTTGTTGTTTGTTTGTTTGTTCTTAACTGACATGCTCATCCAAAACCAGCAGAGGGCATATTTTAACATACTAACTGCATATTTTGTGACTGAAAACCATTTTCATGGCAGATTTTCTTGATTTGTTCAATGTGTTAAATAAGATCACTCATGTTCATTTTCTATTTAGCAACACAACAGTTTTATTCAAATACACCAGGCAAACAGGCATGTGATCACCATCCACCTTTTATAACCTGTTTATTAATGAAAGTCACCATTTTGCATTGTTATTCATACATTAAATCTTTAATTTATTCTAACTCAATTATCATAATTATTTTCTTAACATTAGAAAGTGCAGCATTTGTCCTAAATTATAGTACAACATAAAAAAGTCTCTTAAGACTTGCAGAACATATCTATTTAATGTTAAATGTTAATTTAAGGGTTTTTTTTCCCATTTGGGGACTAATGTTAAATTTCACACCAGTACAGGTTCTGACAATGATTAACGTGTGTTTGCATTTAACACAAATTATTCGACATCTGTGGCTAACAGATGAACACTGTTCTGACACTAATACCAAACTAACACATAGAGAATACAGAACGGCATTTTAAAGTGAGGAAAGTTAAACTTTCCAGGATATCCTGAAATCATAAGAACAAATTTTGATATAATAGAAATGTAGAACAGAGAATCTTGAAAGAAAGAAGTTTTTTTTTCTTCTTTACAACAAGATGCACGATGCATCGTCACCATGTAGCAATCTCATATTTTATCTAATATTACCAGAGGTCTACTATATCTAAATGTATACATGAAAGTCAGCATGAACAGCAATGTTGAAGTATGTAGTATGTAGTGCATACCTCTCTCTTGCACATAGTAAGCAAGGTAGAGGTCGAGCTCCTTGACAGAGACAGAGATGTGTCGAGGCTGGACACAGAGGACTGGATTGGAGCACTGGCCTCCTTTCACCAGCCGTTCACCATCTGTGCTTTCCAGTGGGATTCCTTTAAAAAGGATAACCATCACCAGGTCTAATCTCCACACCTTGGAAAAACAAAGCAAAAAAACCCCACTTATGTCTGACTAAAAACATGAGTCTCACTTTTGCTATGTTTAGTGTGAAACTGGTCCCCTGAATGGGCCAAGCATCCATCCTTTTCCTTGACCGCTTAAGACACAGAGTTACGGACTATCAGAGACTGACAGGCAGGGTACATACAGAGCCCCATTTTATCACAGGGCGAACAGATTCAGAATTGTAACCAATTTAGATTCACTAATTAACCTTGCAAGCATGTCTTTGGATTGTGTAAGGAAGCCATAATACCCAGAGAGAACCAATACAGGCACAGGCAATGAAGCAAACAGTTAGCTATAAATTTAGCATTTCCTAATTTTATTAAGCCAACTTCAGGGTTAACTAAAATTGTATTACAAGTTTCATAAAGGCTATGATTTTGATTCGCTATTTTGCTTGACTGTCTCTGATTTTAGCGTCATATATCAAATACTTTTCAAGATATAAAATGGTCCATCAACCCACTTTCAGGCCTTTTTTTGAGGCAATGTTTGAACAGGAAGATCACAAATACAATTAAAGATCAGAGCCTAAAAAATTCACTAGCTTTTCCAACCATTAAAATAATGATGATCAACAACTGGCAATCTAACTTTTTAACACATTGACTTGCTCTGACTTCATCTGTTATTAGACTCAACTGGCTTCTTTGAAAATGGAAATGAACCCACCCACCACTTTAATCCCACTAAACATCTTGTTCTGATATATGGTATAAAAACTGTACATTTAACAGTATTCCCTGAAAACCCTCTTTTGTATGATCACAATGGACAACTGTACCCTCAAACACACAATAATAACATGGACTGAACCACCACTCACAACCACTAGCACTTTATATAGCCTCTGTAGGAATTATATCTCACTTATCTTAACTGCACTACTGTATAGCTCTGTGTAAATAATCATTCTGTACATTCGATAATTTTTAATCCTACAACTGTTTACAACTTGCATAGTTCCCATTTCTGTATAGCTGTATATCTCAGATTTCTGTAAAGTTATTTATTTCATATTCTGTATAGTTTTTCATATTTATATCCTGTTCATAGCCTGTTCATAGCTTGTACTCACTACAGCCTGTACATACTTATAGTTATAGAATATTCACAACATACTTCATACCGTGTACATTATAACATACCATAATAGACCCATTTCTGTAATATACTCACATATCTATATTATTGCTAATATATATTGTAATATATCTATATCACTAAAGCACTTCTGGATGGATGCAAACTGCATTTCGTTGCCCTGTACCTGTGCATGTGCAATGACAATAAAGTTGAATTCTATGCTATTCTATTCTATTCTATCACAAAGATAAATGTGTACACACGGGCGATACAATTCATTACAATATAAAAATAAACAGAAAAAGCTGTAACTAAATTTAAGGACGTACGGGGAGAGGTGGAACAGAGGGTTCAGGGGCACGGACAGTATGGTGATGGTATATTTATAAGACAGTTTCTTAACTAAAAATCAGAAATCTTTAAAAAGTAGAAAGGTTATAATATTTAACCACCAATTTTCAGCTGCTGTGAGTTGTTTGACCTCCTTTAATTAGGCAAGGCAAGTTTATTTATATAGCACAATTCAACAGCAAGGTGATTCAAAGTGCTTTACAGAGACACATAAAACAAACCTCCCTGTCTAAGTCTGGTTCTGCTGAAGGTCACTTTTGTTAGTTCATATATTTTTCTTGCTAGCCTCATGTTTGATGTAAAATCATGAAAAACAAAAACCTGATACAACCTTGCATTGTCACAAAAACCTTTTTAATGAAAAAGTCATGGAAAATAGCATTCATAAGACAAGGAAAATCAGCTGTTAAACCCACTCACAGCAGCGATTGTGCAGTTCAGGCAGAAACAAGCCGGCTACAAGTACAAACAGTAGGTAAATAAACTTACCAAAGTTGATGTCACTGCTAGTCTGAGTTAGACTGAGTTAGTTTAATTAATTAAAAACTGCTTGATATTTCACATCTTTGACAGCAATTTTAGTCTGGGGTTAGAAAAACTATCTGCATTTCTATCTCTCCAGCCAAAAGAAAATACAAACCAACTTTTTAATTTACCTTGTCAGCTTGTCGGAGACAGTCTATGCGTCTCATTTTGCCTTTCTGGTCAGGGTTTGATATGACACAACATGCAGCTTTCTTCCCGGTGATTGATAGGACAAAGTCTTCCCTGCATTCAGGTCTAATATCCTTTCTTAGCTTAGCCAAAAGACGACTGGCCCACTTCTGTTTCACCTAGGAACAGAATAAGAAACAGAAACTCTAACTGAACAAGTCAGCTTTGTTCTAGCATATTCTTAGTGTAATTGGGGAAGATGCAATATAATATGGGTATGATATAAAACATTGATTGCTAAATATAAAAATCAGACTACTGTAATTCATTATTATCAGGGTGTCCTAAAAACTCCCCAAACTCCCCACTGTCACCAGTAAGTGCTTGCTCATAGGGGGTCGTCTGATTGTTGTGATTTTTGTTTTCTGTTTTCTTTGTGTTATTGCAGGGTCTTTACCTTACAATATAAAGCACCTTGAGGCAACTGTTGTGTGATTTGGAATTAAAATTATTAGAATTTAAAAAGTTAAAAAAAAACTTTTTAAAATAAAAAAAAGTAGTGCTTATTTCAGTTATCCAATATACTTATACCACCTCTGCCTTCTCCCCAAGTAGTTCATCTTTGACAGCTCTCTCTTCTTCTTTAGTCATCCTCTTCTCGTGTTTTTTGAAGTACTTCCTTTTCCTGGCCTGGAGGTTAAACCACGTGTAGGCAAAGGCACGAACCTGGGGTAGCAGAGCCTCAATGAACGGATGGAACTCATCCTGGATGATAGAGACACACAGTACAGACTCAGCAATCAGTAACTAAACCACTAAAACTCAAACACAAAGAGTAGGACATGTAGCTTTGGATACTAACGATATACTGGTAACGAAACCCTTAACAATGAATCTGCTTCTTGAATATTTTGCCTACATTGTTTAGATTTGACTTGTGCATCAGCAGCAAGACAGAACACTGACATTTTACACATCTGGATAAGACGCACATACTAACAGTCTCTATGATATATAAGCTAATTTTATATGAAAAAATAAGGAATATGGTTTTCTGAGAAATTAAGTGTATCAGATCCAGACATATAAAACGTGCTATTAAAACGTTTAGAGATCCTCTTTCACATTAACAGAATGTAGCATTTGGGTACATTGCAACAGTCAGCCTACAGCAATATCCCAGAGCACAAGCAGCACACTTCACAGTAGAAGACTGCACTCTTCAAGTCATGTCAGTACCAGTACCAGATGACCAAGCCTATAGGTCTGATTCTTCTTTAATAGCCTTACTGCTTTCTTTTCAATGTATCAGAGAGCAGTAATTATGTTTTTTTAAAGGTAAAAAAATAGATGTTTTCAGGAACAATGTAGCTGTTCCAAATCTTGATACAGTGGAAAAACAGGGTCAAAAAAGAGCATGCATGAGACTTGTGTGAAACAGCTCCACTGTTTTGAATGTAATCAGAATAAAAATAATTAACAAAAATAAAAATGAATAAAAATAATGGGACACCGTGTGTCATTGTAACAGTGTATTTATGGCAATTTAGGAAAAAGCATAATAGCTCCACTTCAATTTAAATACTTAGAAAAACAATGTTTTCCATATCTACACATTTCAAAGCGATTCACTCTAAACTAATACAGACTTGTAGGGGTAACCATGTAACTCTTGGAAGGCACACAATGGTAAAAGTGGCCATTCATTCCAAATTTCTCTTTGATATTTGGGCTGACTGGGGCCCGATGAATGTAAAAACAAAGAATTACCAGATTTTTTTTTTTACCTGATTTTTGTTTCTAAGAGAAATGAGAGCCACATATGAGGATATTCATTTAAAATTTCGATAGAACAGTAGCAGTATAATGTCCTCGTAAGTGGATACCAGGCCCTTGTAGAGCTAAATTGAGTATTTTGGTCTAAATAACCCAAATGTCCACATATGTGGACGCCAGGTCCTAGGAGGTTAAATAAAAATTATAAATTGAGTTTCAGATCATTGAGTGAAAAAAGCATTTTTTCCCTTACAACCTAGCCAGACAAAGATTGTCTGTGTGCCACATGCAGTCAATTAAATTTTACTTATATAGCGCCAAATAACAACAACACTTGCCTCAAAGTGCTTTATACTGTAAGATAACGACCCTACAATAATACAAGAAAAAGAGAGAAAACCCCCAACAAGCTCCTTGTGGGAAAGAAAAACTCCCTTTAAACAGGAAGAAACCTTCAGCAGAAACAGCCTCAGGGATCTGACAGTGAGCAGATGAAGACAGGACAAAAACATGCGATGAAAGAGAGCCAGATATTACTAATAACTAATAATTAAATGCAGAGAGGTGTATGAACACACAGTGAGTGAAAAAAAGGTGACTGAAGAAGAAAAACTCAATTATTCATGGAAGCCCTCAGCAGCCTACATCTATTGCAGCATAACTACGGGAGGACTCAAGAGTCACCTGAACTATATCATTTAGCAAAAAGGAAAGTTTGAAGCCTGATCTTAAAAGTAGAGATAGTGTCTGTCTCCCAAATCCAAACTGGGAGCTGGTTCCAAAGAAGAGGTGCCTGAAAGCTGAAGGCTCTGCCTCCCATTCTACTTTTAAATACTCTAGGAACAAGTAAGCCTTCAGTCTATGAGAGAAGTGCTCTAAAGGGGTGATACGGTACTATAAGGTTTTTAAGATAAGATAAGGCCTGATTATTCAAGACCTTGTATCAATAACAGACAGTCCTAGTTTCAACTCATTATGTGAATAAAGCACACGTGTCCACAGAATCAATTTCTTCCATTCCAAACGATCCACCACTATGAGCAAGACAAGGGCTGTCAAAGGACATCAGGAAGAAAACTGTTGATGTGCACAAGGCTGGAATGAGCTACAAGAAACGTGGTGAAAAGATGACAGCTGCTGGTGCAATTCTTTGAAAATTGAAAAAATATCAAATCACTCAATTTGGAGTTTCATGGAAGATCTGGCCTCATGGGTGAGGATGATCATCAGGCATGGAAGAAAGCACTGCAGTCAGATAAAACCAAAATCGAACTTTCTGACCTTAACGTGACCCGCCACTTTTAGAGGAAGAGAAATGCTAAGCATGACCCGAGGAACACTAACCATTTTTGTGCTAAGAGTACGAGAAGACCAGTGGGAGAGACCTTTGAACAGGACCATGTACTATAGATTTTCGGACAAGAACCTTCTTCCCTCAGCCAGAACAGTTAAGGTCATGGACCAGTCTTGACAATGACCAAAAACACACAAAAGGCTAAAGATGAAGCACACTAAAGTCATACCTCGGCCAGGCATAGCCTGTCTCTACACCTCAGTCCTATAGAAAATCTGTGGAGGAAGCTGAAGTTTCAAATTTCCAAGCAGCAGCCAAGAAACCTGAAAGATTTAGAGAGATTCTATAAAGTGGAGTCAGTTAAAATCCCTCCTAGGATGTCTGTAAACCTGGTGACCAATTACAAGAAACTTCGTACTGGTGTCTTTGCCAGCAACGTCTCAACCAAGTACTCAGTGAGTATTAGGCCTTTATAACTATACAGCATCAACAATATGGTCAGATCTTGGGGGTCCAGGGCTGGCAGCAAGGTCACTGCGTCCACCCAGCTGAATTCTGCTGATACATTAATTCCTACAATTTGATCATAAAAGACTTAAACACCACCACTGCCAATAAGTTACTGCAGTGCAAGCTCAGTTTAATTGTCTAATTCACAGTAGTTTAGTCCAATCGTAGTAACCAGCATGACTGAGGAGAACACTAAGCAGTTGACCCTAATGTGCACAGTTTGCACAGTACCAGCATGTCTCTTTGAAACTAAAAAGAGGTCATTTAATCTGGTGCAGCTCATTTCAAAGCATGACACCAATCAAAACATTTTTTTTAAAAAGGGAATATGTTGAGGATTTTGTGCGCTCACAAAGAGCTGTGTTGTGATTTAATTGATTTACTTCAGTACTTAGAGAAAATGTCTTTGTTGTCTGCCTCCTGCTTTGCCTATAAGGCAGATATTTTTGCACTTTTATAACTGAGTCTACATTTCACCTTGACTGTAGTTTGTATAAATCATTTTATCCTTTTTTTGCCTTTTTTGTATAGCAAAGTGACTTGATACCAAGGTATCATGTCTGTGAAAGTTCTCAGTGATACCTTGATACCAAGGCTTTCCTACATTCCTACCACAGTTGGTTCACATGGTCTTCTAGCGAGCCAAATGGTTTGCTGTAGTTAATCCAGTTTGCTCAAAGACAACACAAAGTTGCAAAGTTATTGCTATTATTAAATTCTAATTTATTGTTAGGTCCATGGGATTTTGGACACATTCAAGCTCACATTAATTTGACAAAAGTTACATTATTCCATGTCCATGTAAGTTCTCAATCATCCAGGTCATGGTAATCTAAGGAGTTTGGAAAGAATGGCGACTGGACTTTAAGTTTCTTGAAGACGTTTCACCTCCCATCTAAGAAGCTTCTTCAGTTCTAAAACCAAATGGTGCCGAGTCACAGGTATTTAAAACCTAGTGGGAGTTTCCCTTAAGAGGGTCATTAGACCAACTATTGATCACATGAGTCAAGGTGTCAAAAAGGGTGTGGGTTATTATTAGCAGAGGTTTCAGGTGAAACCATTGTGAGAACTTGTGAGATGTGAGTGGCGCCTGAGAAGGGATCTCAAAACTGGATTGTAGGTGGCAGACAGTTTGTGTCCTTAGCCACCCCCTCTGTTCAAGGATGGTCGTTCACAGTGGACAGAGATGGCTTCTTTCACTCCTCTTTCAAACCGACTGTCTCCTCTATCCAAAATGTGAACATTGGCATCCTCGAATAAGTGACCTTTAACCTTTAGATGCAGGTGTAAAGCTCAGTCTTGTCCTGCCAAGGTGGCTCCTTCTATGTTTTGCCATGCGTGTATGGAGTGGCTGTTTGGTTTCTCCTCACTGTACTGCAGTTTTGTCCTCAGGATGAACCAGTTTTTGTATGAAGTAGCTTAGGAGGTCATGCTTGTAGAAAATTCTCCTGAGTTTCTCTGATAAACCTGCTACATAAGGGATGACCATGTTGTTCTGTTTGTCCTTCTGATTCTCCCTAGTTGGTGTGCGACCTTCTTCCCAGTTCATCTTTGCTGATTTGATGAAAGTCCATTTAGGATAACCAAATGTTTTAAGAGCTTTCTTTACATGTGTGTTCTTTTCTTTCCCTTCTGCGCACAGCACAGTCCAGAAATGGCAAACTATGACCTTTGTCTCTTCCCTGGTGAACTTTATGTTTTTATCCACTGAGTTGATGCGAGCAGTGAAGGATTCAACTTCTTGGGCAGTGGCTTGGTGCTGTCCTTTTGAAAGAACCAAGAGCTTTACTTTCTACTTCCTCCATGTGAAGGTTGACTACAATGGATGACAGTGGGAAGCCCATGACACATCCAAGTCAGAGTTTCTGATGTGATGGATATTAAATTTGAAAGGCAGTTTTAAAATTATTATTGAATTGACAAACAAAACAAAAGTTATGTAAACCTACATGGCCCCATGCAAAATAATAATAATTACCCACTAAACCTAATAACTAGCTATGTCACCCTTGATAACAAAAACTGCAAATAAGCATTGCAATTACTCGCAATAACTCTTCCACATCACTATGGAAGAATTTGACCCACTCTTCTTCTGCAAAGACGAGTGGGTCAAGTGTTTTAATTCAGGCACATTAGACGGTTTTCCAGTACGAAAGGCCCGCTTAGGCTAATACCATCTCAATCTGATTTAAGCCTGGACTTTGACTAGGCCACTTTATTTTCACTCCATTTCATTTTGCTTTTTGAGCAACTTAGAAGTGAACTTGCTGGTGTGTGTGTTTTGGATCATTGTTCTGCTGCATAATTGTGCTTGACGATCAGGGCCTGAACTAATGGCTGTTCCTTCAAGATTTCCTTGTAGAGAGCAGAATTTACGGTTTCATCAAGTACAGCAAGTCGTTTAAGTCGTGAAGAAGCAAAGCAACCCCAGACCGACACACTACCACCACCATCTTTGACTGTTGGTATGATGTTCTTATGTAAATGTACTGTGTTAGTTGGATGCAGTTAGTTGACTAAACAAAAATGGGGTTAGTTTCCTTGGATGTTTTACCTTCAGGGTTGGATACTCTGAGCTTAATTAACAATTTCCATTTTATGTGTAGCATGATTGATGACATCACTACTATGCTGTCTACAACCTAGAATGACGAATTTGCAGTTTTCTAAATGATTTTGTTGTAAGCCCTACTGAACAGCTTATGATGTATTGTAATAATTTAACTTAATGTTGGCTGTTTGCAAGAAATAAAAATGAATTCATATTATGAGTTAAAAAAATTATAAAAACTTATTCCATCACTTAACCCAGCTGCCTTGGCAAACTCTAGGCTAATCTCCTACCTTCCTGTCATCTCAGAAATTCTTGAAACTATCTATAAAACTGAAAAACATGCTTACCGAGGCTGGATTATTGGAATTCGTTATTATAAGGCTGGAAAAGTTGTGTATTTCTTCATATTTCTCCAATAGTTGCATTGTTCCATAGTTTTACTGTTAAATCTGAAATTAAATTTGAAATCATTCTCCTCATATACAAGGTCTTGAATAATTAGATTGTATCTCATCTTAATGACGTCATAGTACCATATCACCCCATGCATACCGCCACAACAGGTCCACTGATGATGCCATAGCCCTGACACTACACACTGCCCTGTCACACCTGGAGAAGAGAGACACGTATGTGAGGATGCTGTTTGTAGATTACAGCTCAGCATTCAATACCATCGTTCCCTCGAAGCTGGACAGGAAACTGCAGGATCTAGGACTGAGCAGCTCCCTCTGCAGCTGGATCCTTAGCTTCCTGTCTGACAGACGCCAGGTGGTCAGACTGGGCAGCATCACCTCATCCCCCATCACACTGAACACTGGTGCTCCACAGGGGTGTGTACTGAGCCCTCTCCTGTACTCACTCTACACCTACGACTGCACAGCCACTAACAGCTCCAACATCATTGTGAAGTTTGCGGACGACACTACAGTGGTGGGTCTTATCACCAACGGTGATGAGACGGCTTACAGGGAGGAGGTCAGCGCCCTGACCCACTGGTGTCAAGACAACCATCTCACCCTCAACGTCGCAGAGACAAAGGAGTTGATAGTGGACTTCCGGAGGTGCAGAGAAGTACACACCCCCATCACCATCAACGGCGCTGCTGTGGAGAGAGTGAGCAGCTTCCGGTTCCTTGGTGTACATCTGGCTGAGGATCTTACGTGGTCAGTACACACAAACAAAACAGTGAAGAAGGCGCAGCAGCGCCTCTTCTTTCTCAGGAGACTGAAAAGATTCGGCATGAGCCCCCGCATCCTCAGGACCTTCTATCACTGTGCCATTGAGAGCATCCTCACTGGATGCATCACCACCTGGTATGGCAACAGCACCGCCTACAACCGCAAAGCTCTCCAGCGAGTAGTGCGGTGCTCTGAACGGATAATTGGAGGTGAGCTTCCCTCCCTCCAAGACATCTACAGGAAGCGCTGCCTGAGGAAAGCGGGGAGGATCATCAAGGACTCCAGTCACCCCAGCCATAAACTGTTCAGACTGCTTCCATCAGGAAGGAGGTTCTGCAGCATCCGGTCCCGTACCAGCAGACTGAGAGACAGCTTTTTCCATCAGGCCATCAGACTGCTGAACACGTCATAGACACCTCAGCTTCACTACTGGAACTTCAACATTATGCACTCCACACTGTATATAAATGCCACTTGTTTTGCACATATTCAACTCTGTATATTTTATATATTTTATTATTATTATTATTTATTTTTTTTTTTTTTACTATTTAATTTGTAAAAATGTGTATACACACACACACACACACACACACGTAGGAAAATATTTAGTATACACATCCAGAAATGCATACACTATTATATATTGCACATATATTTATTAGTTTCAGGTTGGCCATTCTTGTATTTTGCTCGTTTGTGTTGTTGTGTTTGCACATCTCTGTTGCTTGTGGGGCTCGCACACAAGAATTTCACTCGCATGTGCTGTGCCAGTGTGCCTGCACATGTGATGTGACAATAAAAGTGATTTGATTTGATTTGATTTGATTTGATTTGAGAGCACTTCACTCTCGGACTGCAGGCTTACTTGTGGTTCCTAGAGTATTTAAAAGTAGAATGGGAGGCAGAGCCTTCAGCTTCGAGGACCCTCAGATAACCTCTATACTTGTAAGATTAGGCTTAAAACTTTCCTTTTTGTTAAAGCATATAGTTAGGGATACTGGGTGTGTTGCCATGATGCACTGAGTGTTTCTTCTTCTTTTGACACGCACTATTCGTTTTTAAGCCACTTTGTATTTAATCATTAGTCATTATTAATCTCTGGATCTCTTCCACACTGTATCTTTTGTCCTGTCTTCTTCCCCTTCCAACCGGCCATGGCAGTTGGCTGCTCTTCCCTGAGCAGGGTTCTGGCAGTAGTTTCTTACTCTTAAAAGGGAGATTTTTCTTCCCACTTTCACTAAGTGCTTGTTCATAGGGGGTTGTGTTACTGTTGGTGTTTTCTCTTTACTTTTGTAGGATCTTTACCTGGCAATACTAAGTACATTTAGTACATAGCACTGTTTTTAGTGCTATGTAAATAAAATAAAACTGAATCTCTGTCTGATTTCCACACATAGCAGGCAGCATTAGACAGTGCAGCTTTATGGAAATATAGCATTTTTGAAGAGTTAAAAAAACCTCCTGCGTTTGTAGAGTGCATTGACTGGTCAGTAAAACTAGAAAGATGCTATGTAAAAAAGTATCACAATCCTTCCTGATTCCTTTTGTTTTTGCATATTTGTCACAGTCACATATTTCACATCATCAAACAAATTTGAATATTAGACAAAGATAACCTGAGTACATAAAAATTTTCATTTATTAAACAAAAAAGTTATCCAAACCTGTGCTATACAAAAAAGTAATTGCCCCCTAAACCTAGTAAGTGGTTGTGGCAGCATTCAGAAGTGAACTAACCTGAGTTTTAAGGCTTGAACTACTGGCCAGACATTCTCCTTCATGGATTTCTGGTAGAGAGCAGAATTTGCGGTTTCATCAACTGCAGCAAGCAGCAAAGCAACCAAAGGCCATAATACTACCATCACCATACCAACAGGCTTGTGCTGATATGAGGTTCTTTTTATGAAAGGCTGTTAGTTTTATGCCAAATAGTTTTCCAAAGGTCTTGGGGATCATCAAGGTTTTTGTCAAATGTGAGATGAGTCTTTGTGCTCTTTTTGGTCAGCAGTGGATTTCCCCTTGAAACTCTTCCATGCCATTTTTGTCAAGTCTCTTTCTTACTTACATTTCTTATCACGAAACCTGACCTTAACTGAGGTTATCTGTGATTAATCTTTTAATTTTTTTTTTCTTTTTTCGGAAAGCTAAGTTCAATTTCACTAACCACACTCAGGGCTGATTCTTCCAGACCTGCTGAATCAATAAGTCACTTAAATAGAACCTTTCTGAAAAAGTGTAGTAGGCTAAAAGAGCTCAAATACCAACACATCATGGCACAATCTAAACAAACAGATGGGAAACGAAGTCCTTGACATCTAATAGTCTAGAAAGAGTTGCAAAGCCATTTCTAAAGATTGAACATGGAAAAAAACCACAAAAAACATCCTGCTGATCTCCAAGACCTTTGGGTAAATATTCTGTGGACTGATGGGACAAATGCTGAACTTCAGGGAAAGTTTGATTCCTATTACATCTGCCATAAAACTAACACGGCATTTCATAAAAACAACATCATACCGTGGTCAGACATGGTGTAGGTTTGTGCGCTGAAGCTCAACTGTGTTTGGGTTTTGCAGCAGGAGAATAATCCAAAACACATCAACAAGCCCACCTGTGAACAGCTCAAAAAAGATGAAAAAAATGAAGGTTTTGAAGTTGTCTAGTCAAAGTCCAGAATCAAACCTGATTACGATGCTTTGGGAGTTTAAACAGGACGTTCATACTGAAAAACCTTCGCACTCATTGCTTCAAAAGGTGCCACAACCAGTTAGATTTAGGACACAATTTGTCTTTCACACAAACCCAGATAGATTAGGATAACTCTGTTTGTTTAATAAATGAAATCCTTGTTTAAAAAATCCATTGTGTATTTACTCAAGTTATCTTTGATAATCTGGAAGATGCAAATGTGAAAAATATGGAAAACACTAAGAATCAGGAAGCAGCAATTAAAATACAATTTTTTAACTTTGTTGTTAAAAAGGGGTTTTTTCCAGAAATGACACCACTGATATGTAAACTACTCTTGTCCACAGATACTGGGAAAACACTTGAACACAGATACACACTTGCAGATGCACACACAAGTACATGTAGGCAGACAAATCTCAAAAAGTTACTGTAGAGAAACTGAAGTCTGTTAACCAGTAACTTCAATGCATTCCAGCTACAAACTCCATGTTAATTCCAGCCCCTGATCAGCAGGTTTGCTGCAGTCTGCAGGATTTGTTTCAGCCTTCGCATATGTGCCTGCTTTTGATCAAGCACGAATTTATATTGCGACACTGTTTGATTGAAGATGTCAGTCACCAAACAGAGTTAGGGCACATATAACCAGGACTGTCAAATCAACAAAGGCTGTCTAGACTAAAGCTTCCTTTCAAAGTGGGAAAGCTTTCCTTTAACAGCTGAAGTGTAACAACTGTGGTGTAGTTTTACCTGAGACAGCGAGAGGGACGAAAACATCATTTTGACGAGATGGAGCTGAATCACAGCAGGCTGTGCGTTAACATAAACATTTAAATCCTCATAGCGTACTTATTTGTTTTTGGAGATATCTGTATGTTCTTCCATGTCGGGATTCAGTTAAGCAGCGATCCCTCTGGGCGGGAGAAAACGCTGCATTTCCTGGGCTGTTAAAATGGGCTTTTCCAAAGAATCCACATATGAGAGCGAACGACTGCTGTGTCAACTCCAGAAACGATCACACGCCAGAAAAGTTTCGGCCCCGGAAAAATGTCCCGCGGGGGGGGGGAAAGAAAGTTGTTCGGAAAATATGGCCAGAGGTTTAACGGAACATGGGAGTTGTGTCATTTAGAGAGGGAAGGAGATGAGGGGGCGAAGAATAAAAGACAGAGCGCTGAAATGACGTTGTGAATTCAGCCCATCCCAAACTATGAGCTTAAAGCTGCAGCTGCGCTCTCACTGCCCAGCTGCCCTATAACGCGCACAGCACTTTATCTCAATAACAGCTGCACCTCCGTCCTGCAGTCTTAAAAATCATGGATTCAAGGTGTTCAAAGTCCTGACCGACTGCATTCTAGTGAAATGGGAAGCATTAAAAACCTGACCAAGGTTTATATTATAATTGGATATCTCATCCACAAATCGGCACAATGGTTCCGCGATATACAGGCAAATGGTCAATTAGAGACACCAACACCGATAAGTGTCCTATTAATGTGTTAGTAATCCAACCACGTGCACCCAGAACCTTCTGCAACGTACCCCATCACCTTAATAGGTGTTCAGCAATATCATCAACAGGCACAGCATGTGTTTCACAGTATTTTCCTGCTTCTCAAACCATGTGAGTCATTCTGTCCTGTGGACACTTGGAAATATTTCATCACAGTAAAAGTGATTACTCAGAATAAGTTTGTTTGGCTTCACTTGACCCTCTAAGGTGACTGTTGACCAAACTTTCCAAACTGTGGCAGCAAGACTGAGTACTCTCAGGGTAGATAAACCTATTTCTGTTCCATTCGGCTTTAAATGTTGCACTGGTCTGCACATAGCACCTTTTAACCTTAGTGGTTAAACAAAGCACATTACAATGTTATTGTCCATTTTTCCACAATGAGACACAATAATGGTGGCAGAGCTGGCATGCAAGAGAATGGCATGTGATAGCATTGTTGTGCCTACAATTAAACTGTATCCCATATTTCCTGCAATTACTAAGTACTTTATATTGAATTGTATTGATAGTCATAATTATAAGTCAGGGTATTTACAAATGTTTTATATACACATTCAACCAACAATAAGTTCCACTTATAGCCTATAATCATACATTTGTACTTTCATGATATATTTGTATAACACGCATGTACTTCCTTTTCTACTCAGAATACTTACTTTTGATATTTAAATATAGTTAGCTCATAAGGACTGGTTTTATTCGTGTGGTACACAGTTTACAGTAGTCGTTTTCAACACTGGATTTACAAGATGTGAATACCTTCACATAAAGTCCCAAGACACAAGAGTCGTGTACTGTGTGAGCAGGGGCATGCCATCTCAGTCGGTTGAATAGGCTAAAGCTTTTCCTCAGGCAGACATTCCTCTGGGTCATGTACCGCATTTAGAGGGACTGATGAGGGGCAGCATCTGACTCTTTTCTACTCTTGAGCGGATTCTCGGATGTTTGCTCACTTTGCAAGTTGAACATGACTCTTTGAGTGTTTCCAACTGATGTGGTTCAGGAGGACTGCCTCCACTAACTGTATTTTTTCTCCCTCTTTCAGGCAGCTCTCTGACTGGGCTGTAAGCCGGGGCAGGAGGCCCTCTGTCGGCCTGTCATTCTAACTCAGCCCGCTGGCTCTAACTGCGGCCATTTTCTGCTGACTAACACAAATGCCCAGAAACATCCACACATCCACAGCCGAGAGGAGGAGGCGGAGGAGGAGGCTTGAGCTGAACTTCAACTTGGCCTTCCACCGTCCCGCGTGACGAGTGGAGCGGTGGCGGAGGGCCTGCTGCTGCACGCGCTTCAACAAAGCCCCTAGCTCAACAACTTTCACCCCCTACTCCACACCTGATACGCACACAGCAGGGCATATTTTCCGCTTAATCGGTCGAAGTCAGGGCCCGGAACCCATAGCCTGTGGGAAGAAGCTTGTGTAACGCTAATACGCCACGTTCAAAACTTCATTCAAAATTACAACAGTTAAAATAGTTTTTGTTTTATCGCTGGCCTAACTAACATTCCGTGTGTAACATGAAATCATTTCGTGTCTAAATACATTTTTGGCAAATTCGGTGCGCATAAAATACTCAGAAAGAGCTTTACGGCAACGAAATTTCCACTTTCATAATCGTAATTGCTGCTGGCTTCCGCCTTGCACTCAGCGTTTGATGGAAAACGTCAGCTGGATAAAAGGGCAACCCGACAGGCAAAGTTAAGATTTTATTGAAGGGTGGGCTTTAACGTGTATCATATGTGTGCCGAATTTAAGGATGGGCCCTGACAGTTCAACCTTGTTCCCACTTATGTTTTGACTGCGTGTATATTTGTTGTCATGCGCAGGACAATTTATTTTGCCATATTTTGAATGTGATTTAGCGGGCAGAATCTCTCCAGGAAAACGCCAGGGATCGGACCGTGTTCAAATGCTGAAACAAACTAAAAGAAAAAATGAGAAATACAGACGCAGGCTTGCTGACATTAGGACGGAACTATCGCACCGCTTTCTGCTCCACTTTCAGCTGCGTAGCCTGCGTTACTCAGTCAACTCCTCGCATTGCGTCTTTTTCGGAAAACACGAAACAGCACACCAGTGGGAAGGGTTGGAAGGGACACACTGCTACATTGTTGTACCGGAACAGGTTTTGTCCTACCATGTCGAAGCTGAGCCGCCACCGGGGAAAGTTAAAGCTGATATCAGTGCCTGCCCATCTCGCGCTGTCGTTCGTTACCATTCCATATTCATGTCTACCATTGTGCGCGTGCCAGCTGGAGTATAACCGCGGTGCTCGAGACCAGAAACGTCCCGCGTCAAGCTTCGGGCTCCACGGCAATAACCCCCCACCACACGCGCGCGCGCACGCACACATACACATACACACACACCGCCTGGAAGGCTGCGGCAGAACAGACCAGTGTTACATTAACCTTCCACCTGTCTTCTGTTCAGCGTTCTCCTCGCTTCTGTCTTCCTCATATTAGCTCTTCTTCCTGATACTGTGAAACGTTTTATTCCTTCCTTTAGTTTTTTTTTTTTCACTTTTTCCTTTCTCACTTTGTTTGACTGCTTTGTGTTCATGTCTCTTCACCCTTTTTCTAAGATCGTAGATGAGCAGATTCAGTCCTTAGAGAGAATTAAGGGTGAGCCTTCATCTACAGTAGTCAGAAATCCTTTGCTTTATAAAGTCTAAATATTCACTTTCTGCCAAGGTTTGAGCTTCATTTGTCTTAGTTTTTTCCTTGGGATACACTCCATAAAGTGAAATGCAGTGTTTTGAGACCAGAGCTGTGATTTTATTATTAAATTAAAAGCTGAACAATTAATGAATCCATCTGCTGTTCCTGCTGTTCGACAGTTCCAATTAAACTACATAAACAGTGGTAACAATGTAAGCTTGTGAAGATTTAACTGTGATCAGACAAGGCTCTCGTGTCTGTGGCATGGTATCTTATGTTTTGACCTCTATGGATTCAGTCAATCTATTGCCGGTACTAAAAAACGCAAAAAAAAAACCAAAAAAAAAATCGGAATCTTTTGGTACAACGTGCCATATTTTATTCCTGTTAATGTTTGGCTTTGTTTAGCATTCACTAAAAATAATAAATTAGTAATAATGCACATAGTAACGTGTTACTTTGTGGAATCTGTATGTAGACTGAGGAGATATACATATAGAAAGCATCAAAGTACTGATAGATCTGCTGCTGGTCACCAGATGTCAGATTTCCCATCTGGGTCCCGACAGTGTGCCTTTCTGGATGAGCAACAATACGGACCAGTCATTAATAATCAATCTATAACTTCACATTAAGCAGTCTGTGTGAACTGAATAACCACTAACAGCAAAACCAAAGCATTTCCCAAAGTGGGATGAATAAAGTATTCCTTTTATCTTTATTATTAATTCAAAGCATCTTTCATGTATTCTTTTTTAAAGAATGCATAATGATTTCAGCTCATTCATTCAGTCATGAATGCAATTTATCATAGAAAGCACTAATGCTAAACTTCCACTAACATGCATATTTCTCAAGTTTACAACACATTTGTTGCACACATGAATTAATGTTTCTTTTACATTCTTTAATAATTATCCAAATATGTATTATGTGATGGATACATGAATTTACATAAATAAACTTAGAGGCATGTAACTGCCTTTAAAGAGACATTTTGCTGGTTTGCAGAACAGTTGTGGATCCTAGCCCTCTTAGGCTCTTCCTGTGTCCGCATGGGTTTTCTCCAGTTTCCTCTGGTTTCCTCCCACAGTCCAAAGGAATGCATGTTAGGTTAATTTGTTACCAATTAGTCTGGCTTCTTGTGTAAGGTGCTCTAAATGGTCAGGAAAATTAGAAATGTGTCATGCACATCATGCCACATCATGTGGCCTGTTTCGTCAGCATTCGGGTTCTTCTTCCAGGTTCCCTGTTACAACGTAACCCTTAAAACTTGGATCTCTAAAGGTTTTATCTTTATGAAGCTACCTCTAAGCACAAAACGTGGGCTGGGAGGTGACCTTGGAAGCCTGCAATGAAAAGTTGGTTTGTGGTTTGCAGTTTTTTATTTGAGTAAGTGGTATCATAAATAAATTGCCCAACACAAATTGGCTGGGTGACTGGCTCTCTGATAATATTTTTGCTCCTTACAAATGAGAGAAAACTGTTTAGGCTGACCTTTTACAACACAACTAATATATTTTATCTAGGTGACTGACAATGCGACTCGTCAGGGAAGCAAACTGTGTTATCAGTAAAGAAAAGAAAGAAAGGAGATGGAGAGGAAGTGAAGTGAGGCAAATAAGTTGTTAAAACAAAATGCAACTAACAAGTTTAGGTATGAACAGAAGTTAAATACAGGGACCCAGGGTCAGATGCGAAACGTATCCATCATCATCATAACCCAGCACAAATGAACACCATGAAACCCATCACTCAGAGAGAGTGAAACAGCATTAGTTCCATCTCCAAACCATATGACACAAGGTGAGCTCAGATAGTGGCAACTAAAGATAATCCCAAGCAATCATTTGAATCAACAGCAGGGCAAATTTTTGAAGAAGCCAGTGTGTTGGATTTGAATCCTCTGGCTGACTGAGGCCTTTCTGTGTGGAGTTTGTATGTTCTCCCCATGCCTATGTGTGTTCTCTGGTTTTCTCCCACACTTCATGCATACATGGGTTAGAGTAAGGCTGAGGAATGAAGGTTAAAATGTCGTAACATTTTAAACCGTGCAGACTTGTAGATATATATATATATTTATTACATGGGGTATATGACCAGTAATTATTGGCTACTCTAATGGCCAGACTGTTGTGTACATTACAAGAAGGAAACAGACAGCTTATGTATAGGACTCAGAGTTCTATGCAGCTGTCTATAATGGATACATGCATTTTGATCCTCTTTGAGTCTACTGAGTCTCATCTATGGTAACACATGGTGAGACATCACTTTGTAAACTGTAAAACTGCAACACTATGAAATATTATGCCGATCTATAGCATCTTATACTCCTATACTCATAATACCCTGTACTGCTGAAATGTATTCATACATTTTAGTACATCACAATAACACATATTTTTGTGAAGTGTTGTCTTTGCACATCTTATGCATATTTCATGGTTCTTATTTTCGTCATCACTTTACAAACTGTTGAACTACATAATTTAAAGCATATTTAAAATATTCTTTGCAGATTTTACATTCTTTTCTCTTGTAGCTTTACTATAATCTTTTTCTAATATGTTCTTTGACAATGTTTGCTCTCACTTTCCTATTTTTCATGTTTTTTGCCTTATTATTCAGAATCAGAAACAGAATATTTTATTAATCTCCAAGGAAATTATGATTGATATGCGCCAACAGTTGAAGACAAATTCCTTTTAGAATTGTCTTCAGTTGTCAGTAGAGACTCTGTAAGCTTCAAACAGCATCCACGTTAGGATCTGCTTTGTGTTTAAATAACTGATCTTCCCTATTGGACCAAACAGGTATCATTATACATGAGTGTGTCCTAGAAAAAAAAAAAAGAGTAGTTGCTGACTCAGCTTACTGCAATCTGCATAGTGCCCCCTGCTGGAGGCATACATGTTCACTCACACAGATGCATAAACTCTCTGCCTGAAGGTCTTTTTACATGCGCAACTTAAAAGTTGGTCATAGTGCTGAAATATGAATAGTAGTAACACAAAGCAGAGAGGAAAGGTAATCTTTGCATAATCCCTAGCAGTTTATAATTTCATGGAGTCAGCAGACAAAATGAGATGTTTTGGCCGCAGGCTGGATCTGCATGACTGCAGAGTGAGCAGGCACAGAATTGCAAATGGGTATGATTGGACTTAATTGTCTGCCCAGTATCACACTTGATGCCCAGTATCTTTTCTTGCTGTACGTCTTTTATGCCCCCCTATCTTTTTTGTGTGTTTGTGTTGCTGCTAGAGGGCAGTGTTTACCTTTTCACTGTAAATCAAAGCAGCTGTGCTTTTTAGTGGGCACACTCTCCATCTAACCTTCTGGAGCTGTGTTTAGGAAGGCTATCTAATGCCTCTCTTAGCATCCAGGGGACAGATGTTGGGGAATTCATTATCTGCTTTAAGACCGCTCAGCTGGACTTTCAGCGCCCAGAACCTCAGTTTTAGTCCAGCATGTTGGACAGCTACTATCAGCACTTTTTTTCTGTAAATGTCAGGTAAGCTATAAACATGTAGAAATCCTGGATGACTCCCTCAAAGTACAAACCGCAACAATGAGAAGACAAGTGTTGTTAGAGATCAACTTTTAAGCAAACAAGCTTGGTTGATAGTGGTGGTTTAGGGTTAAAGGTCATTGTCACCACCTATAAGATCATACCAGGACCCTACAGAAGTTGCACTGCCTGTCCAACTCCTCCAGGTTGGCAGTATGTACCACTGACAGAAGGTTTGCTGTGTCTTTCAGCACAGTCTCAAGAGCATGGAGGATATTCTGGGACATAGGCATACATGTGACAGATATGAAAGGGGTGTAGAGCATGTGTGGAGAATGTTATGTTGCCTGTAACATCGTTGAGTATGAGTGATTTGGTGATGAGTCAGTCATGGTCTAGGGAGGAAATATCCAATGGATGGACGAAAAGACCTCCACAGGATAGGCCAGTGGTTTTCAAACTCCATTGCGGTTTATTTCACACCTCAAACATTTAGCAAACAATTAAGCAAATACAAGTAATCTTCAATAAATTACAGGTAGTAATAAAATACACTACTAACTCTTTTACACTATGTCCACACCTGCACGGGTATTTTTGAAAACGCAGCTGTTTCTATGCGTTTGGACATTTCATCCACACGTAAACGGTGTTTCGAATCACCGAAAACTGAGATTTTTTTAAAACTCCTTTTTGCGTTTACGTGTGGACGAGAAATACAGAGTTCGTCAAAGGTATGTGCCCTTTTTCACGTCACGCAGTGCACCATGTTATTGTTTACATGAGATGAATTGCAGAATGGCAGACAGAGACAAAATACTGTTAATATGACTATCTTCAGGTTTTACACCTTACATATACACACGCAGTTACTGTCCCTCTATTTAGAAAGGCAGAGGCGTCACGGTGTGATTATTTTGCGTGTAGTTGTTTTTTTCCTGTGTAATAATTTTCAACATTGCTATCAATGCATTTTTCAAAAAAATGCCTCTCTGTGCAAAATAGGTTCAAAAACATAAACAACTGTGGGATACTGTTTGTCTGTGATTTAGACAGGGGGAACAAATCGTGGCAGGATGAGCCTGATGTTATTTGTATCCAGCTGTAACTTTACTGTATAACGAGCTAACATCTCCAAAATGTCAGGAGTAGTTAGTCATTACAACAAGTGTTTGTGAACTAAAGATCAAGAATGTGCGATACTGTTTGCCCATGATTTGGAGAGCCCAGCGCTGCTCCCGACGCAGGGAAAACCAGTTCTGCAGGGGAGACCTACCGTGGCACTTGTGCAGGTGAAGCCAAAGGGCAGACATGCTTCACCATATTTTCTAGTCTTTGGCTTAGAATGAAGTTGGTTTGGAAACATATTCAGCGATGCTTCATCTCCTGCTTTGCGTTTGTGTGGGCGCCCCGTCAAAAACCTGTCCATTATGCTAGCAGTTTCCAAGCGTTCTTTTTTTTCCCTCCCTTTTCATGGCTACTAGCCTTGTTTTGACTTGTGGCTAATACTCCTCTTCACTGCTGTCATCTAGTAAAGGACAATCCAACTGCTCTTCAGGCAGGTTAAGTTTTGAAGCCCTGGTACTATTGGGTGTTCTTAGCTTGTCAATGGAGCACTTTACTGTCAGACTTGTATTGGATCCGAGCATTTGTGATGGCAACATCAATGAAATGACTGATGACACCTATCATTCATTTCTTTGTTCAGCATTCGGTCACACGGAAACCTGGACATGAGCCTTCTGCTACAAATATCTTCTGGAGCTTTCCCAGACACAGTCAAAGCCATCAGTACTGTTATAGTGTAATGGTAAATGGGCTGGTTCTTGTATAGCACTTTTCTACTCTATCTGAGCACTCAAAGCACTTTTACACACATACACCAGCATAAGTGTATGTAGCATTTCTATGTAGCATTCACACGCATTCAAACTCTGAAGGATGCATCGGAGAGCAACTTGGTTGCCCAAGGATATTGGCTGACAGTCCAGTCTGTCTTATGGCCTCATGGTCTTATGTTTTACGATCATAAGCTAGTTTGCTTGCCGTGAGCAAGCCGTCAAACTATTTGGTGAATGATGGTTCAGGCCTCCTCCAGACAATCATTAGAGATGCTCCCCGACCCTCTTTTCGTAGCTGCTTATCTCCTCTTAGCTAGCATGGCTTTGGTTCTTCAATGTAGTTCCAATTGCTAGAAGACCTTTTGCGAACAAAGTATCTGCGATATTAATTGTTGTGCAGTATCAAGCAAAGAATATGCAAGTTCCTGTCTGAACATATTTAACCAATTGCAAGACAACTCCTAATCTTTTTTTCCTGAATGCATTTTCCCCTTGGTACACAAGGAGAACAAAGACTTTTAGGCCAGTAGGGTTTGGCTTACGAGTGGCGAGGTACACAGGTCACTAGTTTTTAGCAGGGATAACACATAGACAACCATTCACACTCACATTCACACCTATGGCCAGTTTAGAATCATCAGTTCACTGTTCTGTTAATCTGTACATCAGTGAGCATTATACATAAACACACATGCACTCATGCTAGTTAACAGAGATGCAGCGCATAAGATGAGCAAATAAACCAGCAATATGAGGTTTGTTTGTTTTTTAATTAACAATATAGTTTTAAAGGATAGCAAAATTCTAACTAAACCTTACACACACTAATTCCCTATGTTTTAGCAATACCAATCTGACAAAGTAATATAAAAGATATATATAACCAGAGATCCATTTTTTATGTGTATAATTTACATTGTAATTTTGCTTTAATGTAGGTGAAAAATCAGAATTGCTCACCCAAGCTTTAAGATGCCATTTGAGTGATCTGTGCGTTCCTAATGCTCTTTTAAAGAATGAAAAGAAATTAGTTCTGGCAAGCAAAAAGACTTCCTGCAGAAATGGGAGCAGCTCAGAGGATTAAGAGGGGATGTTCTAAGTGCTAAGCACCAATGGCTTCCATTCAATTTGATCACTGTGAGAGAATTTAACTACACAAGTACAAGACATTTGTTAGACTTTTATGAGTCTCCAAAATCACTGATTTCAATTCAAACTTTCAATGCTTAGAATTTTTATTTAACAAAACAGTAACAACCCCCCCCCCCCCCCCCCCCCCCCCCCCACACACACACACAGAGCATTTTAAGTCAACAAAGATACATCCCATGTTATTATTTTCAGTATTGCAAAGCTTCTGTGTAAGTTCAATAAGAAAGATCTATAATCCCTCATCTGCCTGCTTTCCTCTGTTAGGTTGCTTTTCAGTTTTTCAGCCACTTTCTGTTCAACCACTTTGCCATGCTGTCAATCCTAGTACTGCCATTGTTACTCTAGTCCAATCAATTGCCTTCTTTGAGCCTATCAGCCTTCACTTTGCATGGCATAATTCTTTGCTCTCTGTCATTTTCCCTTTCAGACTCATTCATACAACCCACCTCCTCCCCATCTCCACCTCACAGTCACCTCAGTCATAGCTCCATCCAAGCCTCAGTTTTCATCTTCACCTTCTTCTTCTAGTTGCTCAGCAGTCCTGAGCAAGCACTTTAGCAACAGTGGGAAGGAAAAACTCACTTTTAAGCTGAATGCTCTGCCTTCCATACTACTGCATACAACTACTACAGATGGGTTTTTAAGTAATGGTTTAATCACTGCCATCTTATAGGCATGTGGTACTTAGCCCAGTAATAGGAATAAACTGATCATATTTAAAATTATAGTATTAATTAATGGCAGGACTTCTCTGAGCAGTCTTGTAGGAATGGGGTCTAAAAGACACGTTAATGAATTGGAGGAAGTAATTACTGAAGTTAACACTGAAAAATCAATCAGAGAGAAACAGTCTAAAAAGATTAACAATATTACTGAAAGTAGCTGTACGTAATAATATTATAAGTAATTTTTTCTCTAATGTTTATTTTGCATTTTTGAAAAAATTTATGAAATCATGACAATTTAAGGTTAAAGGGATGCTTGGCTCAACAGAGCTCTAACTCTTTGTCAGCCTGGCTGCAGTGCTAATAGAAACCTAGGGTTGTTCTTAATTTCCCTTAAAAAAAAATAGAGCAATAAACTATTTTTCCAGGCAAAATAAAGATCTTCTTAATTAGTGAGATTTCATTTCCTCCCCACCTTACAGATTATCTGCTTTAACGTGTATGTTTCAGAATTGAATGCTTCTATTAAATTGGTTTTTGGTGAAGACCGAGTCTCTAAATATGCAAGGCCTTTCCTGAAAAAGATATTTTCTGTTTGAAGCACATGTTGTGTATTCCTTTCAGCACTGAATGATGCAGCACTCAGTGGTGAATCGTGTTCAGAGCATGACAGCGCTCTGACCTGCACAGTGAGCTGTGTTCACACAGTGATTTCTGGAAGTATTTCTGAGACCATGCACTGATTTCCATTACATAATCATACCTGGCCTTATAGCAGTGCTGCCGAGGGCCTTAACATTATATAAACATTTATAATAAATAAATTATAATACATTACATTACATTATAATAAAATTTAATATAACATTAAAATTTTTTATAGAGCACTCAACTTTTTTTTGAATTGGGTTTGTAATTTTTATAAACAGAATTTTATAGAATCAGCAGTTCTATTAAGTTAGGATCAAAGATACTAGGTGAATTTTCTTAGACAGTGTAAAGTGGAACCTATTATACTGACATGACAAGGTGTAAAAAAAAAAACCTCTTTCAGACATTAGGAAAAAGGTTTTGGATGCTTATTAATCTCCAATGGACTGAAAAATTATTGAAATAAAACTTACAATTATCTACAAGTTGTGAACATTTAAAACAACGTCTGTTCTTTCAAGAACTGATTGGCTCAGCAAATTCAGCCCAGGAGCAGACCGTTGTAGGCAAAAAGAAATTTGAAATTTCTCAACCTTGAGATTTCTCAGTTTTTCAAAAGCAACTGCAACAGATTCTGTTAGCAGTAAACTTTTAATCTATTCACATTTTACCTGAAAGAAGCAAACTTTTTAAATTTCGTTAATAAGCAAAATCCAGATTAACATGACATAGCTGAAAAACTACTGCCGTAATGTGAATGATAGAAACAGAAAACAACCGACTCTCTTATTTATGATATATTTGATGGACACACTGTATCTAGGTCTCTCTTTATACAGCTTAAGCCAAATTTGAAGTTGGCCCATTTGGGTGCAACTCAGCAGGGTTCTTGTAATTCCACTTTGATATAACTGTGCCTGACTATCCTGCGCAAACAACTTTAACTTACAATAAACTGACAAGAGCACTGCTTAGAGGTAAACGAGAACAGGTTTGAACCTTGCTCTCCATGCGATTGATACATATTTGCGTGGGATTTATGTTTTGTTGCATTTCTGCATTTAGAGCACAGTTACTTTCAATGCATGTGCAAATCTCTGGGCAGATAAACAAAAAAATGTTTTTAAATCTGTTCCTTCCATTTACTATTTTATACACTGTTGGTACGATATAAGTTGCAGTATGTGACAGACATGAAAGAACACTTTAATAGTTTTCATCTGTCTGTCTGGGTCTGTTTTCGAGGCTTCTCATGCTATCGCCCTTACTCCGCGACCACTCCTCTTCTTCCCTTCTTACAAAGATTATTACTGCCAGCTGACCTCCTACACACCACTTGCCACCCAGTAAGTTGTTTAAATACAAATAAGATGGCGGTATAAGAAAACACTGGAAGCAGAGTAAATACTACAATTATCATGCTTTTGTTTTGTTTTGTCATGTCACACAGTAAAAACAATACAATATCCACATCTCTGCAGTATTAAAGTGTAGAAACCCTGAATGCTAGCCATGTCTTTAATAATTCCTGATCTAATCTGAACAAATCCAAAAGGCACATGAAGCTCAACATTATTTTAAAAAAGCCTCAAACTACAAAAACATATCAAAATAAGTGACATTAAGTTACATTAAAGTACCAAGATAATGGACAAAAATGATCTTAGTCATTTTTTATAACATATGGTGTGTTCAGCACATTTGACTGAATATAAACAAGAGGGCAGAATGACACGCAAATTTAATGCCATATGATTATAACGTGATTCATCATAAAACATGAGCTCTCTACTCATCTCATAAACAATGTGGAAACAGAAAAGGGATTAGAGAACAACAAGCCCTCTGTCTCTCGCTCTCTTTCTCACACACACACACACACACACACACACACACACACACACACACACACACACACACACACACACACACACACACACACACACACACACACACACACAGAGTTCAGCACCCAAACTCCAGTGCAGACCTCACACTCACTGAAGGGCAGAGCCGAAAACAGCAGTCTGCTGTACGTTCATCCCTCATAATTCATAATTAAGATTCAAAGTTTGTTTAAGGAGGAATGAATCCTGTGCAAGCTGTTAGTGTTGTTGCTTTTTCTGTGGGAAAAAAAACTCCAACTTTATTTTATATTAAAATTAAAATACCAAACTCATAAATCTGACAAATAAAATAAAAACAGATTAGCACCATAGTGCTCATTATTATTGTACTCACCATCCACCATGTCTTGGCACTGACATCATAACACAACTGCCACTTCACCGAGCTGTCTGCTTCACCGCATCCTCCTGGTGCAGATGACATTGCCATGACAACAGAAAGGGAGCAATCAAACCATCAGTTCATGGCTTTTGAGGAAAACAGAGGACTCGATGATAAGGGATGAGCTGCGCTTCCCGTGCTTTTGTCTGTATTTCTCAGCCTTTTTCGGATGCAGTCCTGTGCTGTTGTAGTTCAGCTCTGGGTCTTTATACAAAGTTCCTGAGAAGAACAGAGCAAGAAGCAAGTGGCAAACTAATGCCCAAACCGTCCAGTATCTAAAAAGAAGGGCTTCGATGTTTGGTTTCCAGTGCAACGAAGATTAATGTACATTTGACATATTCAAGAATCCTCTGACATGTGTCGACACTTTGTATTGCTTGTGTATGATATATTCTCCCTGCTCAACAAATCAGTCAAGCCTCCGAAAAACAAAAAGTTAGTTATATTTAGTGCAGTTTTAAATAAAGCCTACATTATAAAAGCACAAAAAAACAGCCTTGAACTATATAGGAACCCTGATCCAGCACCGTTTCTCCTCTCTGTCCCACTGGACTCCCACTAAATCCAAAAACTATCAGGCAGAGAATTTCAAAAGTCCCACTCCACCATGGTCCATTTCCAGTCGTCAGCTTCTTGCATTTCTTTCTTCATACAAAAGCCGAGCTGCTTACCTGTCACGTTCTGTCCCCCACAGCCTCGAGGGAAACCTCAAACTTTGAACTCCAAACAAAACTCAACGTGATATTGTTCTCTTGTCAGTTATGCTTCCCCTGATCATTCCCTCATGTGGCTCCTGACAGTCTCTTCATTTTGGAAAATCAAAATAAATAGGCATTAGTTATTTGTAAGTACTGAATATATTCCTGTATTGTTTTTCCAGGTCCTTTCAGCACCTGTCCAAGTTCAGCAGTATCTCTACAGAGAGTCCCATTTAAAAAAGTTCAATCAAGCTCCATTCTTTCTGACAATTTTAAAGTGGAGGAAAAACAGCAGCCAACAACCAAACCGACAAGCCAGCCACCCCCTTTCTTTATTCCACTGAGTGGGCTGTCACTTTGAAGAGGCGGATTAAGAACTAGTAGACACACATGCGGGTACACACATACATCAGATGCTTGTTGCCAGCTGTCTAATCACATACATGTACAAAAACATACACACGTTGCTTTAAAAAACACTAATGTGCAAATAAAACAAAAATGAGCCAAAAACCCTTTAGGTCGAGATGTCCACTGTGACTCAGTGCTCATTTTGAAAAAATGCACTGACCTTTCTCTGTCTCTCACTCGCTCGCTCTCTTTTTATCCAACACCCCCACAGCAGCACGGGCTGGTACAGGGATCCTCAAATCTAACTTCTTCAGTGGTTCATGGAAACGTGAAGTTCTCTAATGTCCTATCATTTCAAATCTCTCTTATGTTAGGAAGAGACACTTTCGAGTTATTCCACAATCAAATTATAAAACTCAAGGTGAGAAGAAAAGATGATACGTGACTCTGAGAAGCTTAAGAAAAAGTGGATACTAATACTGCGAATACTGAGATTGTTAATACCCTAAATATTTGGGAATTCACAACTATATAATTGCTCCTAAATTTGCTCTGATTCTATTGTTTTGTAGTATGTGAGTTTTCTGTTATGATTGTTGTGCTGGAAACTCACACCTGCCCATTCTGCTCTGAGTCTCCTCTGTCAGCATGACAAAACGTGTTAAAATTATACGCCAGGACCACGGGAAGAATCTGGTGCCTCACAGCAAAAAAGTCTTGCGTTCGACTCCACCACCTTGCTGTGGAGTTTGCACGTTCTCCCCGTGTTTGTGTAGGCTATCCAGGTTCTCTGGTTTCCTCCCACAGTCCAAAGACATGCAGTTGGTGAGGTTAGGTTAACTGGTGATTCTAAATAACCATAGGTTGTCTGCCTCTCTGTGTTAGCAGGGTGTACCCCATCCCTCGCCCTATCATAGATGGGATGGGCTGCAACCCTGATAAGAAAGAGGACGTGTGTATCGAGTCAGATGGACATAGCTTTGGCCAATACCCAAGTAACCAGGTGAGTCAGCAGACCCTCAGGCTTTGAAGCTTTGACTCCAGCACACTAAGGCCAGTGTACGTGGGCCAGTTTCTGAAGCGTTCATTCAAACCATACTATTAGTTTTCCTACTCCACTCCCCTCTTTTCACCACCCGTGCATTTTTGTCCCTTTAGGAATTTATGTGCATTTAGGTGTTAATAGTCTTGATCTGCTCTCCCCTGTGCTTTTGTGTTGCCACGCTTGCTAGTTGTTTGTCTCTATATTTGTCATTTCTTTTTTATCTGTCCACAAAGTCCAACCAATTGTGGAAAAGCCCTTTACAGGTCTTCTTCCTGTTAAAGGAACTTCATCCTCATAAGAGTTTGTCTAGTTATTGGCATTTTCTTTATCTTACTTTATAGCTGATCTTGAGATGACTGTTGATGAACTAATGTTATGTCAATTAAAAATAAATGAGCCAAACTGAACTGCTCGGTATTGTACCTCAGCCGAATGCTTCTGGCTTCCCAGGAACACGGGGTCCAACCATTTTGGAGACCTGGGGGCTGCAACAACTCTACAGACCAGTTTTAGCAGAAAAAAACTAATAGTAAAATTGCTGTTTTGGTTAAATGTACCCAGCCACTCACCCACCCACAACCACACACACAGTCTCGCTAGATAGATAGATAGATAGATAGATAGATAGATAGATAGATAGATGGATGTCATTTCGAATCATACTTCCTTCACAGGGATTTTGCAATTTTCTTTTAAAGTAAATTAACCAATTTACAGTACTACCTCTGCCCTTTGCTGAGCTGCCTTGTCTAGAGGACGGGTGGTTTTTCAGGGTGTGGTGACAGTGCGGTTGACTTAGTGTCTATGTCAGCCCATAGAGTTATAGCCTTACAGCTGAGGGCTTGAGGTCTCCAGATCAGGCCAACCACAGCCCACTGACGAGAAGGTCAATACTCCTCCACCAAATGTCAAACTGCTGTTTTAGGCTTGCCTTAAACTGGCATTATTATTTAGGGTACTATTGTTCTTCCCTGGTCTTTTTAGTAGTTTTTCCCTTTAAATGCCTAAATACTGCTTTAAATACTAGAGAGGATGAAAACTTACTGAGCGTTTAGCAGTATGAAACAGCCCACCTCTCACCACACACATGCACATAAATTTAAAACACAATCTTGTAATTACTAGTTCAATCAATCATCTCTAAGGTTCCACCCCCTCACTTAATTAGACAATTAACCTCCCTCAGAGGTGTAAACATGCAGCAAATCAGGCATAAACACAGCACTGTTGGTCCACAAAAACAACAGGACATAAAGGGAGTAAATTACAGGTCAGAATAAGCACACACACACACACACAGTCCAGTACCCAAACCCCGGAACAGACCTCACACTTACTGAATGACAGAGCAGAACAAGCCTCTCTTTTCTTGACTTCAAAATCTGCTCTACTTTCTTGCATTCATGATCGTTGTCCAACAAAATGTAATCTTATGATTCACATTAAACACGATACTTATATATAATCAGCATAGCTGGGATACACAGTTCAATTTGGTTTTATTTATATAGCTCCAATTCACAGCACCATTCATCTCAATGTGCTTTATACATTTATATAAGAACACTGAATTAAAACAGAAAGCACCCCAACAACAATCTGATGATGTCCTGTGAGTAAACACTTTATAAGAACCTTCAGCATGACCAGGTTTAGGGAGGGGCAGCCGTCTGCCTAGAGAAACAACAAACATATTGATATATATTTTATTTAATAGATATATATATTAAACATATTTGATTTATATTTGGTTGTATTTGAGCAGAAACTGAAGTGGCTATACACATGCCCTGTAGTTTGTGAAGTTCAGACAGTTTTTGATTTATTTATTCAGTGGGGTGGCATGTTGGTGTGGTGGTTAGCACTCAGCAGGACGGTTCTGGGTTCAAATCCAGGCTGGGGCTTTTCTCTGTGGAGTTTGTCTGTTTCCCCCATGTCTACCAGGTTATGTCCATCTATCTTCTTCTCAAAGACATGCATGCAACGGGCTAGCAACTTCCCAAGGTCAACCAGCCTCTTGCCCTGTGACAGCTGGGTTAGGCTCCTGTCCCCCCAACCCTGAACTGGATGAATAGAAGATGATGGGTGGATTAATACACATACCAGATGTTATCACGGGGAACTTATTAAGTTATTAAAGTAAATACAAATCTGCTATTAAACACTCACTTCGGGACAGTGATTCCAGCTCTTAAGCAAGCTACAGTGGAAAACAGCGCTCGTGAAGCACAGTGGGCAGCAGTACGTGATACCATAGCTGGACTGGCCATCGGGCATACCGGGCATTTGCCCGGTGGGCCGCTGGCGATTTTTTGTTTTTATGGGCCGATCGATTTTTTTTTTTTTTTTTGGAAGGGTATAAATAATGAAAGGTGTTGGATTGGCCAGTTGGTCATGATCGACTCTGGGCTGGACCAATTACAGCCGAGGAGGTCGGATGCACCCTCCCCCTTGTTTAGCAATCTTATAGACGAACTAAAGAAAATGGAGAACAAAAAAAGGAAAAAAGGTGCAGAAAAAATTAGGACCAAAAAGAAACGAGCCCTTCAGGCAGACGCTGCCAAATGTGTAAAAATAACTGAATTGTTTGGCGGTAGCTATGGCATAGCTTCCACAGATTTAGCAACATCAGCAAGTGGTGGAGGCCAGCAGGTGGATAAGGGAAAGGGGAGGCAAGAGGAGGAGAGACCGAGGCGGCCGCCGGTCATAGTGGCAGAGGAACTGAACTTCAGGCAAGAAGTTATGACCTGCTGTCTGTGTCAGATATAAACCAAGTTTAGTTGTAGTTTGTTTTCGTTGTGCTGACTTTTTACAGGCGCTTAGAATAACTGGTACTGCGTACTAGCTAGCATGACGGAGTTTATATACTGCTGGGCGGGTGCTATGAAGTTACTGATAGTAAATTTTATTTTATGCTTCAGGTTAGTTTCTCAAACTCCTCAAAATCTTAACAAATTGTGCCAATCCTTACATGTTGCACCAGGCTGATTTATCATCTAAAGTGGAGAAGTCTGTGACAGGAGAGCAGCAGAGAGAGATGGAGAGATGACTTCATGTCATCCATGAGGGATGCATTTGACATATGTTTCACATATTATAGCCCAACAAGTTACTCATAGCAATTTAAATACCAGCAATCAGTTTTTGGCAGACTTTTTGGCACAACACCGGCTATTGCAGTTAATAATACAACAGCTTCTTGCCATTTTTTGTGTTTCTTTTTATCGCTGTGTAACTGAGCTCAATGGAAAGCCTGCATGCGCTAGTACCTCTTGCCACAAGTTCCCAGAATCCTTTGCGGTTTTACCCCTGAATGACGTCACATTTTTGGTGGGCCGGTCTCTAGTCAAAATGCCCGGGCCGATTTTTTGTCCCAGTCCAGCCCTGCGTGATACACAGATGTAGGGCAATGGGGCTCTTGATCTCTGAAGCCATTTAACAGCTTATAAAAGGCTTAAATGCTTTGGCACCACCTGCTGGATGTTTCCAGTGCTGCTTTAAACAACATGACTCTAGATCAGGCTTGGCCAACTCCAGGACTCGAGTGCCGGTGTCCTGCAGGTTTTAAATAGTACTCTGGATCTACACACCTGAATCAAATGATTAGTTCATTAGTTCAAGACATGTTGAGGAGGTAATTTAGCCATTTGAATCAGCTGTGATGGATCCAGCAGGACACCGGGCCTCGAGGCCCAATTTTGCCAATACCTGAAGGTTTTCAAACAACTCTTCCTCTTCCTCTCTGGGGGATCTGCCAGCATCCACAACATTGAATTTGGAATAATATGTTGTTTGGTTATCTTTTGAATAGCATAGCTCAAAATGTGTTAAATGTATTTATGTCTGTAGCATTTTTAGCTCCCACTGGTCCACTCCTGCCACCATTGTGCACTCTTACCACTTTTTTTCCACTATGGTGACTGTGATAAGGAGGGAGCGGTTCAAAGAAAAGAGACGTTTCAGAGTCCTGTCGATGGATGGTTTGATCTAGTGAATAAAAATAGTTCTTTATGGATTAGAGACATATAATGTGCATAGATGACAGCGCTGCATGAATAACTGAGTTTGCAGTAGGAACAGGAAGCTCACTGCTGTGGTTTGTAGCTGACGTTACTGGTTAACAACCTTTAACAGATTCAGCTTCTCCACAGTAACTTTTTGAGTTTACCTTCCTACATATACTTGCATGTCCATCTGCAATCGCATTTCTGTACAAAAGTGGGGGTTTTTTCTGTGGATGAGGCTTGTTTATATATCAGTGGCATAATTGCTGGAAAGAGACTTATTTTATTTGTTGTTGAGGGTTTTTTCCATTTATTTTTTTTTTAATTGAATTTTGAATCATTGTCTTGCTCTTAAGCTTCAGGGCATGAACTGAAGCCCAGATATTCTCCTTCGGGATTTCCTGGTAGAGAGCAGAATTCATGGTTTCATTATTCACAGCAAGTCGTCCGGGTCCTGAAGCAGCAAAGCAACACACAACCATGACACAATCACCAGATCTGACTGTTGGTATGAGGTTCTTCTTCCCAAATACTGTGTAAGTTTTACTAACAGACAAGTTTTGTTTCCATCATTTTTTTGATTCTTGATCAACATGCATATATTTTCTCAAATACATTTATGAAGGATACAAATTATTTAAAAGCACAGCTTTATGTAGGGATGCATAAAAAATAAAAAGATGACAGGATATTGGAAAAACAACTTAATCACACCACTTCTTCTTCTTTCATTTATTCTTGATTAACATATGAAGCAGTGGGATTTGGTACATCAGGTGTGAGCTCCAGTAGCTCTGGTTAACCAATAAACCAGTAACCAACCAGACCTAGTGCATCATTGTAAACATAACCTTTAAAACTAAATATATCATATTTTGTTTTATTTTATTTGCAAAGAAAAAACCCAAAGTAAATTGCAACATTTATTTTTAAAGAGCAAAATGTAAATAAATGCCTGATGTTGCAAATACAACACAAATCAAAACTTAATTTGTTTTGTAAAATGTTTAACATAATTTATAATTCAGCAACAGATTCTATATTGATCAAATATTTGATATAAAATAACTCTAAAATGAATTAAGACACTACATGTAGGATTTAAATTTCCAGTTTTCCAGAACAGTTCTTGGCTTTGCAAATAATCTCTCGTCTTCCTCCTGTTTCTTACATCTTTCTCCATCTGTCAGTTTTGCACATGAATGTTTTTTTCCTCTCGCTGGAAAATACAGCAACTCTTTATTTAGCTCACAGACATGTTTTGCGAGAAAAAGTGCTTTTTGTCTTTGGTGATATTTTCTGATATTTGCTCAACCATCAACTTAAAAACTCGATTTATAGCAATATTCACTAAATATGACCATGATAACTTTATTAAATAAAAACAAGTGAGTGAGTGTGATTTAGCAGAATCGTGCTCTTCAGTTGGTCATGAACAGCTACAGACTGGTTTGATGAATTTCAGCTCCATCCGCCCCTGCTGGCTCGTCATAACCATCCTCCCTGCAGAAAAAAGACAGTGATGATCAGACAGGTTATTTGTTTAATCGCTTTTACCTGTAGCTACCTTTGAATACCGTGAGTGACTTCATAATGTAAGAAAGTGCATCCAAATTTATGTCTAATGGATGTGAATACCAGATATTTTTAAAGAAAAACAAGGTTATTAATTTCACCACCAAGTTAACTGGTAATTGTAATGCAGAAGTACAGTTTCCATTGTTGCTGTGGAGGGAGGATGTGGTCTGTGGCTTAGCTGCAGGGGAGAGGTGGTACAGTGGTTTCAGGGGCACTGCCAGGGGAGGCTGACTGACCCAGCTGTCAACGATGGTCTAATCATGCCTTACCTATTTCAGTAGCACGCTGGAGCCTGGCAGAGGGAGGACAACACTGGGCTGGCATTGAGAGACAGAGACAAAACGAAGGCGGCTATACTGAGGCCTGAAAAAGCCTTTGTAAATAAGCGTAGCCCATACACGCAGTCCAGGTACCGGTGAAGATGGTTGAGGAGCTGCCCACTCTGCATCAGGAGATTGAGGCAGTGCATCAGCAACAAGATGAGATGCTACAGACCCAGGCCACAAGACGCAGGCGTGCTCAGAGGATCCACCAGGGAGCCCTCAGCCAATGGTGGCAAGACCATGGCTCCTTGCCCCAAAGAGGAGACCCTCCATCACCACCTGAGGGAGAGGAGCTGCCCTGTTCATGTCCTAGTAACCTGTTTCTCTCTGCGTCCCTTAATTCTGATTAAAGGATGTGCCAGATTGGACTAGGTTTAACAAACTGATGGGCAATGGCATGATGGGCAATGACATGTGATGTCTGTGCTGCGCTCAGGGGGATATCACTTTGTTTTAGTTCTTGTGGATTATGCAGTGAGATGTCTCAAAGCAGCGCTGCTGCTTAGCATTTTTGCAAGGAGTGTAGCACAGATGCTGTTTTAGTTCACCTCCTGAGTCAGCATCCCAAAAGGGATACAGATGGACCACGGCACCTTGTCTCACACTTTAAAAGAACACTATGAATTATTGGGCTAAAAGTCTGTTCGGACCAGCGTCTATCACTTGCGCACTGACAGGTTAGTGGGGCATATGAAGAAGACTTTAAAGTCTACGACTCGTAGGTTCATTTACAAGGATGAACACAATTGGCATCACTGGCTAGACCCACTATTGTGGTTGTGCATGAGGTGCCGCAGGACCCTGCAGGATTTTCTTCCTTTGAGCTGCTGTTTGGCAGGAAGCCATGAAGGTTGTTGGAATTAATTAAAGAAAATGGGGAAGAAGGTACAGGAAGGCTATTAGTGTTAGGTGCATGCCATTAAGCAACTTAATTCATTTAAAAAATAATGTTACAAAAGCTTAGAAATAAAGCACACCCAGGGGGCTTGAGCTCCTGGCATAAACATATAGGTTTACAGTTCATCAGCATATTTTATTTTCATTTCAGTAGATTTTCTATTGATTTGTTGTTGTGTAAAACAAACAGCCATGGATGAAGTACGGCTGCTTCTTCAAGTCAAAGTTTGTTTATCAGGTGCCTGCTAGCTTTTTCCCAGTCAAGGTTTTAATGGTGATTACAGGAACAGTGCTGCTGTTTTGGATGCTAGAGAAATGCACCTGCACTGTGTCTGCAATGGTTCTACCTTTTCACTCTTTGATGTGTGTGTGTGTGTGTGTGTGTGTGTGTGTGTGTGTGTGTGTGTGGGCGTTGGCCTCCTTGCTCTAGGCAACGGGGCTAGCTTCTTTCTGCTAGGGAGGTTTTACTGTGTTTACTTTTTATTGCTGTTTCGTATTGTAGTAATTCAGTTTTTACATCGTTTTATACATTATCTATGCAATCACTGTGGTAGTTTGTGCTCGTGCAGCACACTGTGCTTCTGCCTAGAAATAAATGAACTTTACCCTACCCTAAAAATACTGACTAATTGTGAGGTTTGGTTTATATGCTGTGACATCGCTCATCACCGTTGCCTCCACCAGTGTGTGAACGTGAGAGTGAATGAATAGTGGAATTGTAAAGCGCTTTGAGGGTCTCGAAAAGCGCTATATAAATGCAATCCATTATTATTATTATTATTATTATTATTATTATTATTATTATTGTTTATAAAGTAAGCTATGCTTGCATTCATTTTTGCTACATGAGATTTCATATATTTCATATTTCCTCTTTTTTCCCTAAAACAAACCTTTTCTTAAGTAGTCTTTGAATAACCAGAATAATGAAGACAAGGAGAAGGAAACCGACAACAGCTGTCAGGCCGAGTAGCCAGGGCTGAAGGGATACTGGCTTGGATCCTTCTGCTGCTCTCATGCCATTTTGAACACCTGCACACACACAGACTTGCATTATTATTGGGGGGGTTCTAATCACCAGATGATATTGCACTTTGCACAGATTTCCTGTAAACCTTACCCTAAATGCTTACTCTAAACTTGGGTCTACCATAAGCTTAAACTGATTGTTTAACATCATAGTTTAAAGTATGGGTGCTTCTGTCTGTAAAAGGAAGATGAGTCCTCAGTGTGTGCAGAGAATTATAATGACATTTGTGATATCAATGCATAACTGTAAATAAAGTGAAAGCCAATTTAAATTAATTTGTATGTTTTTAATGACATAATCATTTTTTTAAATTTGACGTTAGGCTCAGAACTGCTCCTTATCAAAAACAGAGCGAGTCAGAAGGACAGAGTTTACATTCTATTCATTTCGATAGACCTGGTAATTATATGTAACCTGGTGGAAGCAGTTTGTAGGAATAATTGTTCCTACAGGTTCACACCGCACTGCAACAAGGGTCTCATATGTGACATCTTCAATCATTAATGAACAAAATATGGAAACAAAGTTGAGTAACAAAGAAAACACATTTTATGGTACCACAAAGTGCCATAGTTAGACAGATTAGTGTTTCACAAGAACAAGCATTTTAGCGTTTAAGGACACCAGGTTAAAATAAATCAAGTAACTAAACAATGACCTAACGTCTGAGCTGTAAACAGTATAGCAGATAAAAGAAAATCAGACACACCGACGCACATATATGTAGACAGCAAGACGATATAACCCACACTTGTTTGTAGTAAGAAATACAGAATTACATATGAATTCAAACAGAAGGCGGGACATGTTTTACCTCTGTCAGCTAAGCAGATGGTGGCACACAGCAGCACGCATGACAAAAATATTTTCATTGTGAATTCAGACCAAGTCGATCCAACAGCTCACTAGAAATGGGACTCCAGCTCACCTGACTTTCTGAGAAAACACATGCACCTAACACTAACTGGGGTCAAAGTTCACAGTCCACACAGATAATATCACAGAAAGTTATTGTGCTCTTACATTTCAGCATTTTCACGTGGTTCATGTACAGCCATAGGCCTCATAAGGGACAATAGTTAATTAGGCGAGCACTGCTGAGTAAAAATCACAGGGCCATTACAAAGAATCTGAATATACTGAAATATTTTATAGCTTTAACAGCAGCAGTTTAACTTGATTGCTGAGCCTAGATTATCCAAGTGGCATTCTGGGCAAAAAAACAAACAAACAAAAGCGCTTCTTTCTGCACTAACATAATAATCTGGGTAGGCTATGTAAGAGAATGAAACAAGTAGGAGTTAGGTAAGCAAAGGAAAGCAGAGGACAAGAAAAAAAGGTGTGCCATTTTTATGGAAGTTGCCTACTGAGAATTGCTTTGCTCAACATTAAAGTTGCTGAGAAAATCTTCAGTATGCCGACATGTCTGTGTCCTGATGGTAGATTTAACATGAACTCGAAGAAATTAGATTTGAACTCATAAATAAACTTTGTCTCTGTTTTCAATCTAATGTCTGATTCGATCATTCAAAAACATTAGTGAATTTTTATTAGGATATTTCCTTTGTGGATGGATGTATACACCGTGTGTACATCTATCTTAGAGTCTCAGAGCTTATCCCAGCTGCTATGTGATGAGAGGCAAAGTACAAACTGTAGCACAGCAATTTAGAGTCATTAATCTAACCTAACTCTAATTACCTCGGGAGGAAGCTCCAGAGAAAACCCACGCTGGAGAGACCCACGGTGAGAACATGCAAACTCCACACAGAAAAATCAGATCATGGTGGATTTGAACCCGAGACCAGGGATGGGAGTTTTGATGCTGACGTTTCCTCACTGTGTCGAGCTCCCAAAGCACAGATGTTTCGAAATACTGCTCTGAAGTGGGGTATCACTGGTGCTCTTATGGTTTTCAGATTGTTTGTGCCAAAAAGCGATGGTCTGCCAAAAAGTGATTACCAGTATTTAAACTGCTGAAAGTAATTTGTTGTCTTTAATATGTGAAACATATGTCAAATCCATCCCTCATGAATGACATCAAGTCACAAACAACATTTCTGCCACGAGGTAGAAGCTGTAATCAGTTTTTTTTGGCAAAGTGACTTGTATATATTGCTTATTTGTCCAGTTAAAAAGTCTTGTTGACATTAAAAATGTATTTTTGAAGAGAGACCTGGCCAAGAAAGCAGCAGAAATGGCAACAAGTATAACAATAGTCCTATAAAGATATTTTAAGTGGCCAAACACTAATCACTACTAATCACTACTCAGGACCTTTTTACTGTGGTAACCTTAAATGCTATGTCATAATCAATATAATAATCATAATTTTTTAAGCCTTTCTATTGAAATCTAGCTGGCTAGTATCCATCAGACATCGGTGTCCACGGGTATGTAAGCTCACGATCCCTGTATGTCTGTCACTGAGGCTTTGATGCAATATAACTGCAGCTGGAGCTGAACTCCTGAACATTTAGCGCCCCCTGTTGAACCCTTTGATATGACAGCGTGTGTAACCTGAGTGTGCGAAATACTTCCAAGACCACATCAAGCCAGAGTTTGAGTCGTAGATTTTTAAGTTTTAAATGTCACTTGTTCGTGTTTAAAGGATATTTTATTTCTTATGCCGCATAAATCGATTGATTAGAAGACAAAGTGTGAATAAAGGACTTTTATTCTGAAGGATCGTAAACGGAAACGCTTTTAATTTTGGCGGAAGGCTGTGGGTGGGTGAGGTGCTGAGGTTAAACATCAGCTGAGTTCAACGCGGGTTTATTTCACCATGTCTCGATTCAAAGGGGGGTGTAAGGATTCTCTGGCGGGCTTTAGGGTGCAAACGGCAGAGCCGACTGTTCCGTACGGCCTGCTGAAGGCGGCCCGGAAGAGCGGGCAGCTCAACCTGTCCGGCCGAGGACTGAAAGAAGGTAATTTTATGTTAGCTCACACATACAGCACCACTAAAAGACCAGATCTGCCATTGATTTAATAAAAAAAAGTAACCTAATATATTATAATATATAATAATAATAATAATAATAATAATAATAATAATAATAATAATAATAATAATAATAATATGACTACACGTTTTCTTCCTCGCTGGACTTCTTTCAGTATATATTTTGACTGAACAAACTGAACCTTGATATTCCCATATTGCTCATGTTTGAACACTGACACATGATCCTGCCTGTTTCCAAAAAGTATATTTTACGCCAGTGTAAGTCTCTCTGCTTAATCTACACTGCTTGTTAATGTAATCATGTAATCAACCGGCCACATGACAGCAACCCATTTATTCATGTAGACAGGGTTAAGACGACCTGAGTATAAATAGAGTATGAGAATGGGGAAGAAAGGGGATCTAAATGACTTTAAAAGTGGGAGGATTGTTGGTGCCAGTCTGGCTGGTGAGTATTTCAGACACTGCTGATCTGCTGGGATTTTCCTGCACAACCATCACCGGGGATTACAGAGCATAGTCTGAAAAAGAGAAATGTCTGGTGAGCAGCAGTTATCTGGGGGAAAATGCTTTGTTGATGCCAGAGATCAGAGGAGAATGGTCACAACACTTTGACCTGTTAGGAAAGCAACAGCAATTAAAAAAAAAAAAAAAAAAGTTAGCTAACAAAGTCAGACAGATAAGGCTGAAATGGTTTGGACATGTGCAGAGAAGGAATAGTGTGTGTATATATTTGATGGATGATGATGAAGATGGAGCTGCCAGGCAGAAGGAAGAGCTTTATAGATGTAGTAAAGGAAGATATGTAGAGGGTTGGTATGGCAGAGGATGCTGAGTGAGATGGAGGCAGATCCACTGTGGCGACCTTCTGAAAGGTAGGCCCAGCCGGACAAAGTTTATTGTTCTTGTTGCTGTTGCAAAGGTTAAGATGAAACCTGGGGTCCAGGAATTTATTGGCTTTGTTACTTTGTGACTCGTACCATGTTGTGCATACCTTCATGGCAATGGTCTCTTTCCACAAAAAAATTACACTGGCCTTTGTTGTGTCAGGTGAATGGTAAATGGCCTTTATTCATGCTTATACAACTTGCCTCATTCATCCATTCACACAAGCATAGGTTTATGGTTTGTCTAAGTAAGCGCTTTCTAACATTTGCACGCATTCATATTCTGATGGATTCATCGGAGAACACACAGGGTTAAACCTTGCCCAAGGATATTTGGCATGGGAGCAGCCAGGGATCGAATTTCAACCTTAGTAGATGACCTGTTCTATCTTGTGAGCTACAGGCACCACTTTTTCTTACTACTACTATTATTTTTATTATTATTATTATTATTATTATTATTATTATTATCATCATGGGAGCATAATCCTATTTTTACTTTCATGTTGTAGGCCAGTTATGTGAATGAAAAAGTGTTATGGTTGGGGTTAGGCAAGTAAAAATTAGGCTTGAGTCTCCAGGACATGAAATGAATTTAATGTCACCAATACTGCGTAGAAACCCGACTAACACGTGGCTCAGTTCCCCAGAACGTCTATCGTCTAAACATCGACACACCAGAGGAGGCCCAGCAGAATGTGTCCTTTGGAGCAGCAGATCGCTGGTGGGAGCAGACAGACCTCACAAAACTACTGCTCTCATCCAATCAGATTACATTATTGTCAGATGACATCAGCCTGCTGCCTGGACTGACTACACTGGATGTAAGTAGTAGAAGCCTCAATCAACAAGCTAGCTGAGTGTATGTCTATTATTTGTGTGTGTGTGTGTATATATATATATGTGTATATATTACTTTTTTTTGGGGGGGGGGGGGGGGGGGGGGGGGGGGTTCTCATGTTTTGGTTTTTTTTTTCTTCCCCTCAATAATAAGCTAATTGCTAATGCTGTGTTAGTCAGAGACAATACATTCAACTAACCTAACAATGCAGTAAAACTATGTTGAACAAAAGCTGATTAGAACATATATTTCTGTTTTTAAATGGTAAATGGACTGATTCTTATGTAGCGCTTTTCTACTCTCCCGGAGCACTCAAAGCGCTCTATACAACATGCCACATTCACCCAATCACACCAGTTCTCACAAGCACTGCCTCTATACTTAGTGCTTTCTAACTACTTGTGATACAGTGCATGAAAGCTACCAGCAAAGATCAAAACCGTTTTATTGTACCAGGCTGTAAACGGGACTGTATGGGCAATTGTCTCAGAATTTAAAACTAGCCTCAAGTGCTGATTAGAGGAAATGCAGTTTCTGTTTTCACCTGTGAAAATTATGACTTGAAATCCAGCTAATAAACAAAAAATGTCAACTTTTGTTTTACCAGCTACATGACAACCAGTTAAGTAGTTTACCCAGTGCTTTGGGAGAACTGCAGAATCTTCAACAGCTGCGACTCAGGTACACACACTCACACACACCATAAGTCCATAATCCTAATGGAAAAGAGAAATCTGAAAAAGTTTGTGCTCACTCATAATACTCCAATAAAATATCTTATGTTACAATACTGTGCAACAGCCACCCCAGTTTGTTTACATTTTGCCAGGAAAATAGATGTAGCGGTTTATTGAAATGTGCAGATACACATGGAAATACAGTATGTAAGGTGTGTAATGTGTTTGAAAGTCAGTATGTGGTATGACCACCTTTTATTTTACAGCCCAGCCTGAACTCTGGTACTCAACCACAGTCTGGACTATGGTTCAGTGGGTTAGCGCAAAAGCAATCTCCCTGTAGAGTGTGTTTGTGGCTGGAGGCCGTGTACAGACTGTGCAGTATACCCGGTCTGCTGGCCAGTCTTGTGTCCACTGGAACCACAGAGGGAGTTTGTAATCGGTTCTGTTAGTTTGTCCACAGTCCAGTTTCCAAGATGTCAGCTTCAAATTCTCTGTGATGATCGATAACGGCTCAAGCTCATTTAGTTTTGGTGAAAATCAGGTTTGGTTGCACCAAATATGAAAATCAGTAAAAACTTTCATTACCCAAAATTAGTTATGTATTGTTTTCAAACTTCACAGTAGCAGACTAGGCCTTGGGTAACATGAATACTTAGGTTGGCTAAGGCGAACTAAAAAACATTTAAAGAAACCATATCAAGTCATATGTCGTGTGAAAGTGCAGGAAAGAGCTGTACACTTTATTTTTTCAAGATGTCACAATAGATCTAAAACTCTCAAGTTTGTACAGCTTATGGAAGCCAAAGATTTCAGCCACGTCTGCTTCAATCATATGGATAAAGCTAAAATACACCATTTTATGATGTAATCCTTCAAGGTCAAAAGTCAAAGTCACACGAGTTAAGAAAAAGCTTTAGTTTCTGTTGGATCAACTCCAAACTTCAAAACAATATATTAGTCATTGGAGAACAAAACCTAGTTTTCTTTGTTTGAGCTCTTTAATGTTTAGTTTAACTCTTCATAATCATACGTACAACAGTACAAAAGAGAGACGAGCAAAACAGTAAATGAAGACTAAATACAGAATTTGCTGGAGCTATCAGTCATTTTAGTAATGGAGTGTCCTATTGATTATTCCACCAGTTCATTGCATAAGAAATACTTGTGCCTTATTAATGAGCAATAATAAATATTCAAAAGAGAAGACACTGCAGGTCTTTCATAAATGAGGTCTTCATTGATTTCTATTTTAGAAATTGCAGTACTTTAATAATTTAAGTGCATTAAACAGCTGTCAAAAAACAAATGATGTATTTACATGCATTTAAGTGTGCAAGTGAAAGAGAGGGCTTGTGTCTGCAGTCCTTTAAGAAGCATGCGGGGGCTGCAGTGAAGAAAAGTGAGCATATCAGCATTCTGAAGTTGGCAATAACTAGTGATCTGTTGTGTTTTTGTTCTGTGTGGCCAGTCATAATCAGTTAGACTCTCTGCCAGTTGAGATGTGTACTCTAAAGAACCTCCGTAGCCTCACACTGCAGCAGAATCTGCTGGAGAACCTGCCAGAGGATCTGGGACAGCTCGCGAACCTCACAGAGCTGGTAACTAATGCATAATGCATGCACTCTAGTGTGTCTTCCTCTCTCTCCTGTATTGGAAATGCATTGATAATCCATTTATTTCCCAATTAAAACAAAGTGGAATGAAAGACTGAAATGAAATGATGGTCAATTTCTGTCCATCCTGTTGAATGATTAAAGGACGCGTCTAGCAACCAGCTGAAGAGCCTGCCCTCCAGTTTCGGGTGTCTCGTCAGTTTACAGAAAGTGAACCTGTGTCGCAACCAGCTTAGCGGGCTCCCAGACAGCCTAGCCCGGCTCACAAGTAAGAGTTGCAGAAGTGCTTACAAATAAGTTGTGAATGAGAAAGCGTTTGTTCCGGCGTAACAAATTATTCCATCCATTTATTTTCTTCAAAAGCAGCTCGCAGGTTGGCGACCACACCGAATAGATGTTTATAAAAAGAATGCAATAATATAGATTTGACATAAAATATGCACTAAAGTATAAACATCTATGTATGCATATGACCACAGCCTTATAATTAATAGTCTGATAGACATCAAGATGACCAGAAACAGACGAGGATCAGGAGAAAAAACAGCCACTGGTGACAAATGTATTTGTGGTTTGAGGAGAAACGGTAGAGAACTGGGCAGGTGTTTTGTTTAGTGAAGGACCATAGCTATTGTTAGCTAATGTTGTTTTATTGAATAATAACATAACTCTGTGCATATTCAGATATATCAGAATTGATTTTGTTTACTGTTGGAGAATTGGTGCTTATCTAAAAGATGAAGATCAGCTGCTATAAAGCAAAGCAAAGCACAAGCAAGTGACTAGAGGGAGTGTGACAGAGGGTAATGTTTGATGCTCACATTCACACCTATGGCAGACTTCGATGTTCAGATCAGTTGCATTAAAAAAAACAGCAACAATAGTTCATGCAGAGCCTTTCTTTTGTTTTTTAAATTTCATTGTCCTCCTGAAAAATAAACGACGGCTTCAATGCCGATTTTTGTGGTCGTGCCGGGTGGATTTTGAATGAATATCCAGCAAAGCTGCAACAGCATCATGGCTCCTCCTCTTGTTTCCTTCTTGTAAATTCACTGGAATTTTATTTGTTTGCTTGGGGTTCTTTTACCCCCCAGGTAGAACAATGGTGCAGTAATCAGCACGGACACCTTATAACAAGGTTCTGTGTTTAAATCTTTGTATTTATTTCTGGATAACACAATAGTGTCATTTTATGTCTGCCATAATGTTCCACACAACAGAAAATATTAATATAAGACAAACTCGTGAATGAATAGGTCACAGTAGTACAGCTTGAGCTTTATTTTGGGCAGCTCTCTCTGTATTTTTATGTTTGCTACAAGCTGGCCAATAATTCCCCAAGATGTGGGTGGAGGGACAACAAGTTATTTCTTTGACATACACTAAGGCCCTGTAATAAGATGGGCATGTCAGCAGCTGAAAGTTGTGTTACTTTTTCTGGCTTTTTTGAACTCTGGTTTAATTTGGCAGATGTTAAGCTGCTGGACTGCAGTGACAATCAGCTGACTGAGATTCCTGAAAGCCTATCGGAGATGCTCGCTCTGGAGCAGCTTTACCTTAGACATAACAAGCTCTGCTTCCTCCCAAAGCTCCCCGCACCTGCGCTCAAGGTATTAACAGCAAAATGATGTTCCAGGAATTAAAACTCCTTTGTGGTGTGAGTGAAGCTGACGGTATTGGAGCAATGACCAAATCGCTCTGCGCTCTGTATTGTGTCTGAGACATGCTTCTGTGCATCCATTACTCTGGCAGTGCAGAAAGATGTAACTGTGTGTGTGCGTGTGTGTGTGTAGGAGTTATATGTGGGGAACAACCAAATTGAGCAGTTGCAGACGGAGCAGCTATCCTGCCTGACAGCCATCTCTCTTCTGGAACTCAGAAACAACAAGATCAAAATAGTCCCTGAAGAGATCACTTTACTGAGTACGCTAACGCGCCTTGACCTCACCAACAATGACATTACCAGGTAAGCTTTCAGTATGATGACACACTGCTCAGTAAACCTTTTATACCTGCAAGCAGCCAGGATGCGACTGAATTCAGCTGGAAGGAAATATAATCACTGCTCTACACTGAGAGCAGCTGCATCAAGTTTCTAGTGCCATTAGTCTGAATTTATGCCTAATTTGTATTTTATTCTCGTTTTCTTTATTTCAAGTATTTCTTGATGTTATATCTGAAAAGTGTCCACCTTTTCAGAGTAAATCCTAGCAGGTAGATTTTCATACAAATAATATTTTGTGTCCTGCCAGCCTTCCAGCGTCACTCAGCCTGCTGCCCAATCTGAACGTGCTGCTGTTGGAGGGAAACCCTCTGCGAGGAATCAGGAGAGACATCCTCTCTGTAGGTGACACATGAGGACTCAAATACAGAGTATGCATGGTAAAACAGAGGAAAGGAAGAGAGAAAGGAAACGTGGCAGCTGAATATGTAAAAACACTGAAATCTGCATTTACAGGATTATATGGAGAAGTTGTAATACAACGTGAATTCCAGAAAAGTTGGAATGTTCTTTAAATTTAAAAACTAAAAGACTTTTAAATCACATTAAATATTATTATCTTTGAGTAATTCATTATCTGCAGTACATAATATCAAGAAAATATTCAGAGAATCTGGAGAAACGTTGTCTTTTCTTACAGAAAGGAACCAGTGAGCTTCTGAAGTATTTGAGAGGAAGAGTTAAAGGTAAAGTGGTTTTTTGCCCTACCTGTATATGTAAATGGGATACTAACTAGTAGTTATGCTATATAAATGAACATGCTAACACCTTATTAATACCCTAATAATGCTTAGTAGTGTGATGGTATTGCTATCAATGCTTTAGTTCTTCTTGTCCTGGGTGCAAATCTACAGATTCTGCTGTCCTTACATGATCTTTTGTCTGTTTTTTGTAGAGGAGCCTGACAAAACAGATGGAGGAGATACAGCTATGATGTTACCCAGCCAGGCCAGGGTCAATGTGCATGACATTAAAACTCTCAAGCTGTTGGCATACAGGTTAGTTATATAGACTGGTTTCTGCATTTCCACAGGAATGTGCATGTACTCCGTCAGGGAATCAGAAAACTATACTCACCAGGCTCTTTGTGCTGGTTTTTATCTTTGCTTTGTGCTGTTGGATTTGTCTTCATACCTAAATACTAAGAGAAAGATCATATGTGTCTTCATCCGGATAGGGGTTTGTGTTGGTGTGTGGGACTTTAGCCTCAGGCTTATAGTGTTAAATGGTGATTACAGGTCATTTTATGGAGAAACACAAAAGTAATGTAACGAGTAGTTACATTACTTTACATTACTAGGTTTATATCTGGGACTCTCCACCATTTGACCTTAGAACTGAAGAAGCTTCTCGGATGAGAGGTGAAACGTCTTCAAGTAACGTAAAGAAGTCCAGATGCTTTTCTTTGCAAGCTCCTTTGACTGTAACGAGTAGTGTAACAAATGACTGACTCGTGGGAGTAATTAAGTAACGTACGCCATTACTTTTAATGTTCTGTGTAATAATTACTGTTTTGGAGTAATGACCCAACACTGATCCCAACAAAGAGGAGAAATACCCCCAACATGCACAAACATTTGACCACATCATGCAATTAATTTGCAGAATGTAAAGTCTGTGATATGCAGTTTAGTTATGGTGGTAGCTCACAAAGTAGCGCCAATAGCAATCGATGCGAGAATGAATAGTTAATCAAGTGGACAAGGGATCGAGACAATGGAATTGCTAAATTCTTATCAATTCCCATGCCTAATAATTATTGGTTATTACAGTATATTTACGCTAAATACTCCAATGTGAATGTGTTTGTGACCAGTGACAAGCAAGCAGGGAGTATCCCAGAGGAGCTGTTTGATGGTGCAGCTGGTCAGAGCATTGCCACAGTTAACTTCAGCAAAAACCAGCTGACTTCAGTTCCTCCCAGGTACACGCACACTCCCTCGCTCTCTTTCTTTCACACACAGAGCATCACTGTGTGACAGACGGTAAAGCCCCAACAAAAAGCCATTTTAATGCAGATGATTGCAGGCTAATCACACTTCTGTCTGCAGGCTGGTGGAATTCCAATCTTCGCTGTCAGAAGTCAATCTGGGTTTCAATAGACTGATCAGCTGTTCACCTGACATCTGCAAGTTACTCCAGCTTACACACATCGATCTCCGGTACGCAGACACAGCCGACACTCAGATATGGACAGAATCTATTTCAGGAAGCTCCCATTTATTATATAATATGCAAATTTTGAGTCCAAAGTACAGAAAGGACAGAAATCCACCGCATCATTCATGTGTGTGTGTGTGTGTGTGTGTTTGTGTGTTCTTTTGCTTTATTTTTGCCTTTCTAAATCAGACACCACATCATTGCAAACCACTGCCAACATTTTAGCTCTGGAGTCTCCCGTCCTGTCCTGTTTAAATTAAGCTATAATCTGACATTACATAATAATGGGTGTTGTTTTTAGTACTAGTCAGTAAGATGTATGAAACCTCTGAAAAGGGAAGGGTCAGGTGTTAATATTTTATGCTGTATTTGTTTCTTTCGTTTGTTTTAGGAATAATCAGCTGAGTGATTTACCGTCTGAAATGCAGAACTTAACTAAACTACGTTCCATTATCCTCGTTTACAACAGGTAACTTAACTCCACATTGCAGCCCCATCATCCAGCATTTTTTCATCACACCCCGCACACACATACGCAGCTGCTCGAGGGAGCAGCCACAGCAGTCCCAGCGCCTTACTTGGATTCCTCCTTGATGTCTGATCAGCTCTGAGGCGATCCTGACATGGCTTGCACATTACTCCATAAAGCACTTCAGTGCTGTTAGCTTGTAATGTTGTGTGTTGTGATGTTCCATATACAGCTTGTGATCCATTGCAAGACCTTCCCTTGACTGACCTTTCTGAGCACCACATCTAAGCACTAAATAAAGAAGAGTGTGCAGGATGGAAAGATGGAACTCAGTGGGATGTGATCTAAACCTCTGCCCTTAGCAGCTTAGCATGAAGCATCCACTGTTGTCTTACTCGATCTGATTCCACAAGGGATGTCAGCTGACATGTTGATTCCTGCCTACAGTATGTTGTACAGTTTGGACCTCAGAATATGATGCTGTGCATTGAAAATGAAGTTAATCACAGACTAGACAATGATCCTCTGCTCTCATGAAACTAATAAGAAAAATATGTTATCGTCATGGTCTTAGCTACAAATCGCTTCACGTTGTTGTCACGGAGTTCGGCCTCCTCGCTTTGTGGCTCATAAACTGTAGGTAATGGAGCACATGTACAGTGGTTCAGTAAGTTGGCCTGTCTGACCTGTGTTTGTGTACTCGGTGTATTTCTGTTGCTCACAGGTTCAAATCTTTCCCTGACGTCCTGTATGAGACCCTTTCTCTGGAGACTATATTGCTTGCTAATAACCAGGTGTGTGAGGTGGATCCTAGTCGCCTGATGAAATTGACTCATCTGTCAACACTAGATCTGGCAAACAATGACCTGCTCAACATCCCTCCTGAACTGGGCCTGTGTACCAGCCTCAGGTAAGGACCTTACTCATTATTTATTTTATTTTTTTAAGTGAGATCACTTTATCCTGCTGGATAAAGCAGATGCTGACAACGTTTATCTTTGAGGACAGAATTTGAAGTTATAAATGACAATATATGCTTCTGTGAGCATGTCACAAAATGCTAAATGGCAATAATATCGTACCATGAGTGAAGTATCATGATAATATCATATCATGGGCTGTCTGCTGATTCCCACCTCTATACCATAAGTGCATCTACTTAAAATCGCAGCCGAGTTTGGAAACTGTGTAAATTCCTGTAAGATGTACAATAAATTCCTCACAAAATGAGTTGAATTTGGTGTTGTTCCTCAGGTGTCTGAGTCTGGAGGGAAATCCTTTCCGCACACCCAGAGCAGCAATTGTGGCCAAAGGAATAGATGCACTGATGGAGTATCTGCGCAGCCGCATACCAACGTGATTTGTGACCATGTTTGGAGGAGAGCACCACCACCGTGATCAAGACGTTTAAATGCAATCTTTTTACATTTTTTCACACATCTATGAAAAATGGTGCAGACTGCTTTTTGAAGATGTTAAGGGTAATAAAATTAAACCATTGATCTGTTTTTCTTTTTTCCATGGATGCGAGTCAGAATAGGATTTATATTGTTCGCTATTCTGCGGGCAGCACTTCTCCAAATAAAGTTGTTTGGCTAATTGTGACCGGTGTGAATTTCATAACATACTAAGTACAGCTAATAGCCCACTAAAAGTATGAAAACTAAAAAGTGCTGTTTATCTGAGCTCTGCATAGAGTTTATAGAACGTCTATACACACTACAGTCCATTTGAAAGGTTTTAGGTCCACTTTTCGGTCATGTTGTCAGATCAGTTCTTTTTCCCTCATTAATCACAGTTACATAACAGAAAACACCTTTCAGTGTAAATTCATTTATAAAAACATAGCTGATATGTCCAATATAGTAATTTTTACCCTTCAGCTGTAAAAGACTGATAGGTATTGTTGTCACCCTGCCAGGCCCGCGTGTAATGTTGACATCCAAGTTTATGAACACAATAACTTGAGAAAGACTTTCGATTGATTCCATAGAGACCTTGGTCAAGGTCAAGGTTAGAAGCCAAGTGTTCTGAAAATCTTGTGAATATGATAAGGTGGTCAGAATTTTGAAAATGATAAGATAGGTTTGTCTACTAGGAGGCTGACAACACTGTCGAGAAAGGTGGGACAGAGAGAGATCAAGTCCCCCTGACATCACATCTGATTGGGGATAAAAGGTCTTAACATCCAGCCTCATGTTTAAAATGATCATAGTGCTAAAACAGAGCTTCTAGTAAATCATTGATTTTGATGGTCTGAGAGCAGAGAGTCTCTATGGGGATGCAGTTTGTGGAGGATGACAGAAAACGAGAATCTGCAGAGAGGCGTGTTAGACTGCAACTCTACTTCCTGGTCCCAGCTCTGGATAGTCATGTTTTGGGGAATTTGATACATTTGTTCAGATTTCTAGGAATGAGAGCTGCGCCATCCATAGTGGGATAGATTCCATCTCCCCAGCCACCTCCTCCAAGATTTGGGGGGACACCAAGATGTTCTCAGACCAGCCAAGTGCTCTGGGGCTTCAACCAGGGAAGCATCCTTGTCAGATATCCTGAACACCTCAACTGGTTTGTTTCAGTGTGGAGGAGCAGCAGCTCTACTTTGAGGCTCAGCCACCCTTCTTCTGCAGGACCATTGGGGTCATGTGTTGGTCAGCAGTGAAGGATGGATGTCCTGGAGGTGTGTTTCCTGACTTTTGAGGCTAGCTACTCTGATATTTTTTTAAATGCTCAGCAGCCTGGCTTATTAATAAACTACCAAAATAATAACACTTAATATACCAGCTTTCATGTCATGAGCACAACCAGAAGGAGTGTTTTGCGACTTCCTGGTTGTCTAAACTTCTTTTTTAATTAAAGCAGAATCAGTCCAAATCTAAAAGCAAAATCAAATGAATTTATTATTCAACCAAATTGCACAGACATTTTAAAAAAATGATAATCTGGCCATGACAGACACACAGATAGAGACACATGGACAAGAGAAACTACGACTTTGGAATCTCATAGTAACTACCACTAATATATCCCCAGCACTGGGAGAAGAGCCGAGTTATTTTAACACTCCCATGCAACTACAGGTCAGCACACAACTTCTAGCATCCTATACGTCTTAGAAAAACAGAAAAAAGGTAGTTGTAGTACGTGTGTGTGTGCGCTGTTGGAATGACAGGCTGGTTGTTGGTCGAGACCGAGTATGGATGGTTGATGTTGAACGTGGATCTAAAAGTCTTCAGAGCACCACTGTATACCCACTTTTGCAAAATGGCCAAACTCCTTACAATATTTACAAAAATATAAAATGTAAATAAAAATACAAACAAATTTTCTTTTTAAACACATTTTTGTTACGAAAGGAGGACTGAGGTGTAGAAGGTTTGCTGGCTGTCTTTCAACAGTGTCGTCCTCCGTGCAGAGTGGGCGCTGCAGACACTACTGATCTGTCTTCTGCTTCTTGCTTTCAACCTCATCCTGAAAACCGAGAAGATCGAGGTTAGAGGTGATGCTGCACAAAAATACAACACCGCTATTGATGTTTTGTTATCCCCCTTTTCACAAGTAAAAATGAATGTTTGCCAGCAGGTTAACAAAACATATTTCAAAGACGTGCTCTGAACTTTTCTATCCCTCACTAAAAAACGTTTCAGGTAAAGATAACATCCATCCAGATACGTGTTAAACAGGACATTGTTTTATGTTTTTATTATCATTATTATTATTATTATTATTATTTAAAGGAATCTTAGATAACTGTTGGATTATGCACTGTAAATCTGTAGGGTTTTTATAATTTGAAACTATACAGAAAACTGAGCTAAAGTTTCAAATATATGATATTTTGAGTATCAAATCTGGGTTCAGGATAAATAACACTGAAGCCCTTCAGTGTGACTGATCTGCTGTAACCCTAACTGTTCTTGCTGTTTTTAGCATAAAAAGCTGCTCCTGTAAGCTGGACACATCCTCACATCGTCATCGTCATCGTCATCAGCTGCTCTCTTCCCCCTCGGTCCATCAATGTCATCTTCTTCATCGTCCTCCTCGTCACCTGAATACAAAAAGATAAAGCTTGTTAGAATGAAACAGTAGAACAAATCGAGGCTTCAGTTCAGTATTTTTCACCCCACCTGGATCACACTGTGACTGCTGTGACTTCTAAACAGATGTCTTGTCAAACTTTATCAATAAATAATGCAGACAAATTTCTATCTACTTACATGAATAATTGGTCTTATGTGTAGTTATCCATCGTGTGTATGATTCATAATTTAGATATGTAGCAAACCCTTGGCCTTCTCTCAATAAGCTTCACGATGTAGTCACCTGAAATGGTTTTCACCTCACAGCTGTGCCTTGTCAGGGTTCATTTGTGGAATTTCTTGCCCCCTTAATGGGGTTGGGACCATCAGTTGTGTTGTGCAGAAGTTAGCTTGCTACACAGCTGAGAGCCCTATTTGACTACTTCATATTATGGCATGAACCAATCCGCTAAGTACAGAGAAACAACAGTCCATCGTTGCTTTAAGAAGTAAAGGTCAGTCAATCTGGAAAATTGCTAAAACTTTGAATCTGTCCCCAAGTGCAGCCGTAAAACTATCAAGCACTATGACTAAACTGGCTTACACGAGAACCTCCCCAGGAAAGGAAGACCAAGAGTCACCTCTGCTGCTGAGGGTATATATTTCTGAGTCACCAGCCTCAGAAATTGCAAGCACCGCAGATTAGAGCCCAGATAGAGAGACTGCAGGTATCAGGCCTTTATGGCCAAATAGCTGCTACAAAACCACCACTCAGGAAAAGCAACAAGCAGAAGAGATCTGTTTGGGCCAAAAACAAGAAGGAATGGCCATTACACCAGTGGAAATCTCTGCTTTGGTCTGATGAGTCCAAATTTGAGATCTTTGGTTCCAACCATCGTGTCTTTGTGTGACACAGAAAAGGTTGAATGTTGAATCCTCACCCTATCTCTCTTAGAGATAGGGTGAGGATTCAACATTTGGATCTGTGATCTCATTCTTTTGGTCACTACAGCTTGTGACTGTGGGTGAGGGTAGGGACGTGGTTGACCAGTAAATTACAGACCCAATATCTGATTTACAAACATGAGGACTGAAAATTTCCAGTTTATCAAACACCACTGAGCAGTCCTTACCTTTAAATCTAACCTTTCCTCTTTCATATCTTTCTCCATCTCGGAGTGAAGTTAGCTCTCTTTCTTTTCTCTCCCTGTGTAATACAGCAGCTGAACCTTTAGCTAGCAACACACTGTGAGACAAGCTGCACACAAGCATCTGTGTTTGCTGATGTTTGTTGAGCTCAAAAACATTCAAAAATGTTGGGAGGTGTTACAAAAATCCAAACTCCTAAAATGACCCCAACACTAAAAACAACGCCACGTCTGCTTTTTCCTCTCACCTCTGCATTATATTGATTGACATGTTTTGTTGTTGTTCTGTTTCATCACCTCTTTGCTCAGCATGGCATAAAAAAAACCTACCTTCTCTATCCTCCTCCTCTTCGTCGCCCACATCCTCCTCATCCTCCTCTACCTCATTGTCTTCCTCACCATTTTCCTTTTCCTGACACGGTGAGACAGATTTATGTTGGTCACCAGTAACACACAAGGACTATCCACGTCCTAAAAGGTGCGAGAGGCGTTAACAGGAGCTGTTCTTACATTTTTGCCATTGGCAGCAGAGTCTTCTCCATTCTCTGTCTCTTCAGTCTGTTTCTTCTCCTTCAGCTCCTGAAACAAAACATATTCTCAGACATGCTGGCCCACTTTTATGAATGCAGGAAGAGCACATGATTAAATGAGATGACCTAATGACCAAGTGTGATCTCAGCATAACTCACTTTATGGTTTCAGAAAATTTTTTAGGAAAGATTATTTAGTTTAGAAAGAGAAAATTGAGCAAAAATGAGAAAAAGGTAAATATAAATTGCATTGACTTAAAGTTTAACTAAATACGACATCTGTCAAAAAACTAATGTAGTTTTGTTTTTTTGTTTTTTTGTTTGTTTTTTTTAATTGAACTTTTAATTGCAAAGCAGGAAAACAGCAGTCACCAGCATATACATACACAGGACAAAGATGCATCTACATGTATAGCAGGACGTGGGAGGCAGAAAGAAAAAGCCAACAGCAATAGTAATAAACAATGAAAAAGGTTAACAATCGTCCCTTTGTTGCCAGGCTAAATCCCGTAAGCCCGATTTCAACCTCTGAGCAGAAGGAGTGTCCAGATAGGCCAAAAAAGGGTCCCGGTAGAAAAGGAAAGGTTTGTCCTTAAGTGCCGTAGAGAAGGCTTCCATTGGCACAATACTTATCACAGACTGTAGCCACTGGTTGACAGATGGAGCCTTATTAGAAATCCACAGTAAATGGTAAATGGCCTGTATTTATATAGCGCTTTACTAGTCCCTAAGGACCCCAAAGCGCTTTACATATCCAGTCATCCACCCATTCACACACACATTCACACACTGGTGATGGCAAGCTACATTGTAGCCACAGCCACCCTGGGGCGCACTGACAGAGGCGAGGCTGCCGAACACTGGCGCCACCGTGCCCTCTGACCACCACCACAGTACCATAATGCACTTTCGAGCGTAGTGTAGCAGTATGTGAAGGAGATCTTTGCTGCGAAAGCCGGCAGGTAGCTCATCATTTAGTCCTAACAAGCAAGTCCTTGGACCCAGATGCAGTCGGCAATTAAATATAACACATAGCTTATCTATGATCTCCAAAACTGTAGAATAACAGGGCAGCTCCACAGACAATGAAAAAAGGAACCAACAGCAGACTGACATTTGTAACAAAGATTAGGCAAAGCTGGAAACATAATGTGTCTCTTCTCAGGTGTAATATAAAGCCTATTTATAAGTTTAAACTGCCTCTCCCAAATAGAATTAGATGCCAAGGCTTTGAAAGGACGACAACACAACTCATCCCAAGCCTCAGCATCTATAGCGCCTACATCTGATTCCCATTGGCCCTTGACTTTGTTAGAGTTATCCATTCTAAGATCAGACAGAATGTTATAAACCTTTTTAGTGATACATTTTAGTTGGGTAGTTTTTACCATGAGTGATTCTGTGGGAGAAAGACCAAACCCTCCATTAAAATCCTTCAATTTAGAAGTAATATAGTGCTTTACCTGAAAGTACTTCAAAAAATCCTTATTGGTCAGACCAAACTTGCTTTTCAGTTGATTAAAAGTAAGAAGAGAGTTCTCATGAACAAGATCACCCACTGTATTAATCCCTTTTTGAGACCAGTCCGCAAAACCAGCCCGAAGACCAGGTAAGAAGTCAGGGTTTTCATGAATAGGAGTAAGTAGGGAGAAACAATTAAAATATCCTTCCAGGCGCCTGACTTTGCGCCAAATAATGAGCATATTCTTTAGCACCATATTATCTTGTGTTAGAACTGTGGCTTTACCTGAGGAAATATATAGCAGGTTCCGCAACGGAATGCCCTTTAAAGAAGTGGACTCAGCGCTGAGGTAAATAGAATCCGGATCGTCCATAAACCATTCTGTAAGAAATTTAAACTGTGCAGCCAAGAGGTATTGTGGGAAGGAGGGAGCGGCAAGACCGCCTTTCTGAACAGGCAAACACAGAAAACTGTATCTCAGCCTAGGTCTTTTCTTACGCCATATAAAAGAAATAATTGAACCATTTAATTTTGACAAAACCTTTTTGGACAGAGCAAGCGGTAACATCTGGAATAAATACAAGAGGCGAGGGAGGATATTCATCTTGACCAGGTGAATACGACCTAAGAGAGACAGAGGGAGGCTGCACCACCTACCCAAATCGCGATTGATGGTCTAAATCAAAGGGGTGTAGTTCAGACTATACATTTCTTTTAGATTCGGTGAAATCTTTACCCCTAAATAAGTGAAACCGGAGTAATGTAGTTTTTTAAAGAAAACATTTTCTTAAATGCAAAAATAGATAAATGATCTAAAGTACTGTAATGTCAAATGATATAAGGTATACATGCAACATAATACATAAAATAAAACTGTCTGTTAGGCTTTCTTACGTTAACAGTGGGAAAAGGTTCTGACAGTGTTGTATCTGCTGGATGACATAGATTAGGTATGTGTTCATGAGTATGTGACTTTGTGCAGGTGTGTGTCTGCATGTTTACATGTGCAAAATGATTGAGTGAGTTTGTTTTTAAGCCTTTAAAGGAGCATGTGGTAGCAGCGGTGAAGAAAAGTGAGCATATGCACATTCTGAAGATTTTGTCCTGCTGAACACAACGTTATGATGCTGCACATGTTAATAATTAATGTCAGTAATCATTTGGTGCAACGTAACAGCCCCAGGCCAGTGGCTCATGATCCACAACATTTTTATTAGTCTGTGGGGGGAAAAAGCTTTTCATTTTATATTTTTAAATATTAAAACAATTTCATTAACACAATATTTTATAATATTTCACTTTAAATCTGAAAAATAATGTTACAAAAGCTTCAAATAAATACTGTCTAGTACACCTCATGGCCCCCTTTAGACTCAGGTGTTGCAGGTCACCTGCAGCAGCCTAATCTAAATGTGGTATCAGACTAAGTGAACAGTTCATCTGCATATTTTAATGTAGCCGTACGTCTGTAGCTTAACTGTAGATTTGTTGCTGTGTAGAACAAAGAGCCGTGGATGGAGCAGCTACAGGGTTTGCTTTTCTTTACATTGGAGTTTGTTGATCAGGTTCTTTGATGACGGGCTCCTGCCAGCTTTACCCACTGAAGGTTTTAATGGTCATTACAGCTAGAAAAAAGTTTTCACTCCAGCTGAGCTCAATGTGTCGTCTCCTCTTTGCCCTTTGTAGTGCACAGTGTAGACAGACGTCAAGCCAACGTTAACATGTGACATTATCATCACTGCTTCTGTTGTGTTACCAGGCTTTCTGTTGAAACACTGGGCTCTGCGTGGGCTTTATGTTGTCGTACTTTTTACTCACATGCATGCTTCTAAATACGTTTCTATTGCAGGTCTATTTTTTGTTACAAATGTGGGCGAGCGTTACAGTACGGAGGAGTATTTTTGTTTTCTTTTGTTTCTTTTAAACAAAATGTGCAGATTACAGTTGTTTACAGGCTAGCTTCCACAGCTCCTATACCCTCTACAAAATGTCTTGTGTGGTTGAGTTAGTGAAACAAATTGATCGACCATCTTGTGACACAACCTACATCCTCTGTATTGCACATGGTGTAACCATCGATATCCTTGCACCTGTCCACTGCAGCCACTTCATTTTTTACAAATCTGTCCAACTCTTCCCTGACCAGATGCAGCTTTCTGCACCATCTTTTCAACATTGGAGTGGATAGACTGTAAAATCTAATTAGTTCACAAAACTTAAAAAAATTTAATCAAATATGCAAACTTATTGCCTAAAAAAAATAAAATAAAATAAATAACGAAAAGAAAAACATACAAAAAGCTTATTTAAAATAACCAAGTTAGGGCAACTTATTAATTATGAGTACATTGGTCATAATTAGTTCTTACAAAGTTTTAAAAAAAAAAAATATGCAAGCTCGTTGCCTCAAAAAAGAAATAAGCGTACTTAAGATCACCAACTTAGGACAGCTTCTTCATTGTGAGTACACAGCACTAAGAATATCTTGGATTTTCTGAACAATAGTAAATGTTTGGTCAATGACAAACATTTCAAGATCAATTATATTAAAAAAAAAAACTTCTGAAAAAAAAAAAAATTGTGGTAAGTTACTATTTTTAATTTGTCTACATACAAACTGAATGCAACTAAAATCACATTGCTTTTTATATTCCTTGAGTTTAAGAGATTTCTAGTTCAACAACACTCAGATATAAACACTGTCAGTATAATTAAAAACACTTCTCGTAATGTAGTTAAAATCAGCCCAACTTTTATTTTCAAACGCAAAAAAGTATATCAGCCAACATACTGGACACTGTTCTGCTGAACAACAAACAAGTATACTGCCGCTATAGTAGCCTGTGTTATTGAATTTTATTTTAAATATTACCAAATGTAAATTTCATATTTGTTACACAATTTAAAGCTTTAATAACCGTATAATGAAACAAAGTCCTAGTTTCAATTTCTGTCTATCTATCAAATGTTCAGTGTAGTCTGTAGCTCTAACACCACATTTGTTGTGCATTTAAACACACAAGCTTGTAATACTTTAAGGATGTGAAGGTCCTGGCATTACTTTCAAAATGACTGTCATAGATTTAGGTGATTCAAATATAAGTGCCTGAAGAAAGTCTTTAACATTGTCCCAACATCCCCGTACAGTGGCAGTGGATGTGGGTTGGAGATCCAATGACCTTGAAGATGCAGGTGACCATCTTCACTGACCACACCATCTGTGACGGAGGACTCATCTCTCCTTGCGTTCTGCAAGGAAACAATCATATTCTTTAGAACTCATTCATTCTCTTCCGCTTATCCTTTTCTGGTTGGCGGCGGGAGGCTGGAGATAATCCCAGCTACCATAGAGAGGCAGGGTACACCCTGGACATGTCGCCAGTCTGTCACAACACATGAGACAGGCAACCATTTACACTCTGATTCACACCCACTTGCACTTTCGAATAACCAATTGACCTAACCACATGTCTTTGGTCGTGGGATAGTCCGGAGTACCTGAAGAGAACCCACGCCAACACGACCATGCAAACTCCACACAGAAAGGCCCTGGCCAGGTGGCGGAATCGAACTAATCACCGCACTGCCCATTCTTTAGAACACCAAGTTATATTTGCTCTTAAAACATTTTTTCTGCATTTTAGACAATCAAGTTACATTATTACACTGTTTTCAAAAAATGCCGTCAATTTGATATAACCAATTATGCCATCCATCCATTTTCTTCCACTTATCCACAGCTGGGTCGCGGGGGCAGGGGCCTAAGCAGAGAACCCCCAGACCGCATGTCCTGGGTCTGCTCTGGGGCCTCCTCCCGGTGGGACACGCCCAAACCACCTCGACTGGCTCCTTTCGATGTGGAGGAGTAGCAGCTCTACTCTGAGGATGATTGCAGCTGTGGCCCCAATCCATCTGCCAATCTTTTGTTCTTCTCTCTGCTCATTTGTGAACAAGACCCCAAGATACCTAAACTCTTCCATTTGGGGCAGCAACTCGTCCTTTAGCCAGAGTGGACGCTCCACCCTTTTCCAGCTGAGGACCATGGCCACAGATCTGGAGGTGCTGATTCTCATTCCCGCCACTTCACACTCAGCTGTGAACTGCTCCATTGCGAGGCGGAGGCCACCACCTGGCTAACCAAGGCTGGTAGGACTCTTCCTTCAGCTTGATGCCTCCCTTCTGAGATTACCACCACGACAGGCACCAACCACCTACCGGCCGCAGCTCCTTGCTGCAGCAGCATCAGCTATGGAGGTGCAGAACATTGTCCATTTTGACTCAATGTCCCCACCCTCCCTTGGAAACTGTTGAACTGGGATATTAAGATCTCCTGAACTGGGGCTTCTGGCAGGCATCCCATGTGCAGCCTATATGCTTGGGTGTGACAGGTCTGTCCAGCATCCTCCCCCACCACCTGATCCAACTCAGTTGAGTTGATAGCTCAAACGTTCAGACTTCGCTATATACTGTACAGACATTGTGGTACCTCTAAACTAAGTTTGTGAGATATAATCTTTCAAGAAATGCAGCCCAAACTGTTGTTTGTATTTACTTACACAACATGTCTAATGAAATGTACACAAAGTCCTGCTTTAATGCGTCTGAGGACAACAGCATAATGCAGTCATATCTGAGGACTAATAACAGAAAGCACGAAAAGCTTGGTAAAGAAACAATTTCCCAAAGCCAAAGAATAAATTAGAGGAGTAAAACAGGTTGGTCTAAAGTATGATTAAACATTTAGCATGATTGATATAGATGACACTGAATATTACTAATCTACTGGAAAACAAAAAATACTTACCACTCAACTGATGTCTGTCCAACAGCTCCTTTTCTAGACTTGCAAGAGTTCAGTGTAATGTGGGCAATCATTAAACGACAATTCTGCAAACTCTCTGAGAAATCTCTGACAAAGTAAAAAGAAAAAAGAAAGAAAGAAAACAAGAATAAAAACCAGCAAATTATTCAGAAGCAGATTAGATGCCTAATGGCTGTGCAACCATAGATAACTTACAACATAAAGTTCTGTTGTTTACAACATAGAACTTAATGTTGTTAAAGTTGTTACTTGTTACAGTTTCTTGTTACAGTTTCTAATAAGCAAGATGACCAGATAAAACTTGTGGCTGTGTTTATATCTAACACAGGCTACCCCAAAATGTTTCTGGATGTCTTAAATTTGACTTTCACAACAAAACTTGTATACGAATACAGTTTTTAGTAAAAAGTAATGGTATTAAGACTACTTTTTTAAAAATGTAACTAAGCAGAAATGTTGCTAGTTAAATAGAATAGAATAGAATTCAACTTTATTGTCATTGCACATGCACAGGTACAGGGCAACGAAATGCAGTTTGCATCCATCCAGAAGTGCTTTAGTGATATAGATATATTACAATATATATTAGCAATAGTATAGATATGTAAGTATACTACAGAAATGGGTCTATTATGGTATGTTATAATGTACACGGTATGAAGTATGTTGTGAATATTCTATAACTAAGTATGTAAAGGCTGTAGTGAGTACAAGCTATGTACAGGCTATGAACAGGATATAAATATGAAAAACTATACAGAATATGAAATAAATAACTTTACAGAATCTGAGATATACAGCTATACAGAAATGGGAACTGTAAAAGCAGTAATGTAAAAGCAGTTTGTTTATGTTGATAAAGAATGGCTAGATTTGACATTCACAGATGCCGCAGATGTAGCCATAAAGCATTAAAACAAATGCAGGAGTTTGAATACATGCTTGTAAATTATTGTGCTTTTGCCACCTAACAGTTTGTGTGAGGTGAAAACATGACAACGCTGCTAAGAGGCAAGGCAAGGCAAGTTTATTTGTATAGCACAATTCAACAACAAGGTGATTCAAAGTGCTTTACAGAGACATTAGAAACGAGAACAAATAAAAAGCATGATTTAAAATTGAATAAAACAAGCAAATAAACTAACTAACTAATTAACAAACAAACAAACAACAGTATATAAAATCAAAACAGATAAAATCAGAACAGTAGATAAAATCAGTAGTTAAATATAAGTTTTGAAATTTAAGCTTAAAGTGTGGATTTGGTGCTTTATTCAAATGCAGCTGAGAATAGGTGAGTCTTCAACCTGGATTTAAATAAACTGAGTGTTTCAGCTGATCTGAGGCTTTCTGGGAGTTTGTTCCAGATATAAGGAGCATAAAAGCTGAATGCAGCTTCTCCGTGTCTGGTTCTGACTCTGGGAACTGATAAAAGACCGGATCCAGATGACCTGAGGGATCTGGATGGTTCATACTGGGTCAGGAGGTCATTGATGTATTTTGGTCCTAAACCATTCAGAGCTTTATAGGCCAGCATCAGAACTTTAAAGTCTATCCTCTGACGGACAGGCAGCCAGTGTAAGGACCTCAGAGCTGGACTGATGTGGTCCACTTTTTTGGTCTTAGTGAGGACTCGAGCAGCAGAGTTCTGAATGAGCTGTAGTTGTCTGACTGATTTTTTAGGTAGACCTGTAAAGATGCTGTTACAGTAATCAAGCCTACTAAAGATGAATGCATGGACTAGTTTTTCCAGGTCCTGTTGAGACATCAGATCTTTTATCCTTGATATATTCTTGAGGTGATAGTAAGCTGACTTTGTTATTGTCTTAATGTGTTTTTCTAAGTTTAGGTCTGCATCCATCACTACACCCAAATTTCTCGCCTGGTTTGTGGTTTTTAGATGTATAGATTGAAGTTCTCTGGTGACCTGTAATCGTTTTTCTTTGGCGCCAAAGACTATTACCTCAGTTTTGTTTTTGTTTAGCTGGAGAAAATTGTGGCACAACCAGTCATTGATTTCCTCAATACATTTACCAAGAGCCTGTACAGGGCCTCGGTCTCCTGGTGACATTGTGATATATATTTGTGTGTCATCTGCATAGCTGTGATAGTTTATTTTGTTGTTGTTTATAATCTGTGCCAGTGGGAGCATGTAGATGTTAAACAGAAGGGGTCCCAAGATGGAACCTTGGGGAACTCCACATGTGATACTTGTCTGCTCAGATGTGAAGTTACCTATTGATACAAAGTATTTCCTGTTTTCTACGTATGTTTTGAACCAGTTTAGTACAGTTCCTGAAAGACCTGTCCAGTTCTCCAGTCGTTTGAGTAATATGTTGTGGTCAACTGTATCAAATGCTGCACTGAGATCCAGTAAAACTAGGACTGACATTTTTCCACTGTCTGTATTCAGACATATGTCATTAAACACTTTGGTCAGAGCGGTTTCAGTGCTGTGGTTCTGTCTAAAACCTGACTGGAAGGCATCGTAGCAATTATTCTGTTTTAAGAAGTAACTGAGCTGTTGAGAAACTGCTTTTCAATGATCTTACTTAAAAACGGGAGATTTGAGATCGGCCTGTAGTTGTTCATTTGTGTCTTGTCAAGAGCTGCGAAAACGTCTAGTCTCTTATCTAATGATTTATAAGCTCACCTTTCCCATTTCGAATCAACAACAGTTAGTTTCACTGAGAGAAATGTAAACGAAAAAGTTAAAGCTGCAGGGTTTATGTTTTTTTAACCAACAGAAGCCGAGAGGCGGCAGCATGCTACAAGGCTAGGCTAACACTGGCTAGCAAGTTTATAAACCTGACACTGCAAGAAGGCAGAAAAAGTAAATTATTTACTCACCAAATCAGCGCACCTCCTATAAGAATCACAGTAATGCCAACAATAACCACTTAAGCTGAAGCTTCTCCAGCTGCATCCAGGTTTGCTCATCATAGTCCAGAAACAAAAAACATACATGCCATGAAAGTGGAGGAGGAAAGCAGCCACATGGCATTTTTAAACCACATCATCTTATCCTTCCACTGAAGGAAGACTGCCTTTTGCAATTTCTCTGCAAAGTCATGCCATGATGAATTAAAACAAAATAAAATGACCATTTCACATGGTTTTAACTGGTTTAGTAGGCATTTGTATGACCTAAGATGCATGTTCTCAATATAGTTCTTTGTTTTTGTGTAGAAACAAAAAAACAAACAACAAAAAAAATACTAGGAATAAAAAAGCAATGAGAAAAAGCAAATCAAAAATTTATTAATTTTTTTTTTTTTTTTAGCTGTACAGCTGGGTGACTTTATATAAAATTCCAATAGTGATACAAACTGTCAGATAATGAAGTATCTGAAGTACAATTTCATTAAGTCACCTACACAGAGGGTATGGCAGCCATGGCAGTTTGCCTTGAAAACAACAACCGTGATCTCCACATTTCAGCTTTCCTCAAAATAATAAGGAAACACCACAGAGAAAGCCTCTCATCACCACAAACCAAAAGATTAGACAAAAGACTAATTACCGCATCATCATTATTTATCTATGCCTAAAACAAATAGAAAACAAATACTCAAAGTGAATATTTTTGTCAGTATGAGCGCAAAACCTCTCGGGTTTTTCCCTCCTGTCCTCACCTCTGTGGAAATGGGATGCCAGTTATCGTTTACAAACACAGTGCTTCGACGCTTTAAGTTGCAGTTGGCTGGAAAAACAAAAGTTATTTTTAACAAAGTAGTTTTCGGTGCCTTTCATGAACGCTCACTCTGCTTTCCAGTAGCACGCTCTAAACAGAGCATATTTACATGAATGCAGCATTTCACAGGATTCCTTCTAAACATGGCTGAACAGGACTACAAATCTATTCTTCACTCGTGAAATTGGGGTACATGATGCTCTGTGCTGAGTTTGCATAATAAAACGCGCGTTTGCACCCTGCCACTCCAGGTCTTTGGAGTGGTTTTCCAGTGTCTGTGTGCTAGTTTAAGTGCTTGATGAGTTGTTGGACTGCCTCTGTGTGGTTAAGAGACTGAAATAATCTCCATGTCTCTCATCTTATCTGATTGCCATAAATAGTTCTTAAAACACTGAGCCTTTGCCTTGGGTTTGATAACTAAAGGCTCCACATTAAAACGAGTGGATTAGACTGAAATTTCTACTTACTCTGAATTATTCTTAGACACTACACTAGGTTATCCAACTAATTAGGCTGCTTTTGAAGGTGTAATGATTATTCAATTGACCTGAGGTCTGCTGATGTAAGAAGGGCTGATTACATTTGCAAAGAGCATATTATGAACAGCACATTATGATTGGGAGCTGAGCCCCCCTAAGAGTTTGAACCTAGAATGGCACCTGGTTAGACGAAAGGAAGGCTTCCACCCCTCGTGGAGCGCGCGCGAGTCGGCTTGCAGACAGACATGCACAGCTTCACGGGCACGGCTCGCGCGCCAGCTGTTTGAATTAGCGTGTACCTGTAGAACACCCTGCGCCGCGTCGCTCGCTGTCAGCCTTTGTTTGAAATGGAGCTGCTCGGAAACAAACTGAGCAGAAACCACCAGCGTCCCCTCGGCATCACTCAGTACTACAGTACCAGCGGGTACACGAGGCGCGAGGAAACTGAGACATTAAAGAAAACTCGGTTAAAGAAGAAGAGAGGCCCGAGGGTCGGGCACAGCAGCCTGCCTCCACCGTGACGACACGCTCCCAGCTCCGCTGAGGGCCACAGTAGCAGTGAGGTGGAGCTCCACATGCATAAACTCAGATTATTGCTCGATCGCGTCACTGGAGTTACAGACAACACAGAGCTGGACAGTTAGAAACATGCGTGTCCACGCCGTTTCACCGCAGCGGAACTACCATTTGCTTTTGTGAATGATTACACGAATACGTATCAGAAGCACTAACAATGAAGCCGATATTTACTATGTTAAACCAAAACAGTAGTTTAACAAGACTAGATGTGGCTCTGTGATAGTCCCGCGGTCGTGAATGGAAACACTCGGTGCCGGGCGGGAGATAACCCACTCTGCTATCCTACCTCCATCCCTGAAGGTCTTTATTTGCTTTCGGTCACTGCTTCGACTTCTAAACGTTCCCCAAACAGTAAAAGTAATAGTTCTGCGCGCCTCAGCCGGTTCAGTTCCCTCAACTATCCGAGAGTTTGGCGACAGATCGGGACAGCCCTCACAGAACACACACCTGCATTGACGAGTACAGCGGCCGTATATGTAGTTTGTGAAATGACAGACAGGCATCCTACAATCTCTGCATGTCTGACTCTAAATGAAACTGGGAGGCGGTATTAAGCTGCCCACCGAGGAAGCTTAGAAATGTTCCCTGTGCCAAAACTAGTACCTTAATAAGCCCGTCTTTATTCCTCATCCATTAGCTCCGATCCTTCAGTACATATGTCAATGGATGACAAATGTGTAGATTTATATTAGAATTTCGTGCATACAAGCAGGTCATAATGAATATCATCTAGAAAACTGGTAGTCTTCTTTTTCATACGCACTGTGCTTAAAATAGAAAAATTAGTAACATGTTACAGTTATAAATGGAAGCAAGAGTTAGAAAAAGCATCGTGCCCTGTCTCCTTCTATTGTCCTTACCTTGGTGCTCAGTTCTCCGCTGCTTTCCACCTGGCTGTCTGCCATATTAGATATATAAAAGGAAATTATTAATATCCAGTCAGAATATAGCAAAAAATAAAAATGAACGTATTGTAATTATTCCAGCTGCTGTGTTAAGATAATCGTTGCGCTGTCAGCTGCTTGTCCGCCAGCTGGAGCTCCCTTCTTTATAGAGCAGTGGGCGGAGAAGGGTGTCCAGAAGCGAACTGTGATTGGTGGTTTGGCTTTGACAATGTCCAGCCTACTATTGGCGAGGGGAAAACAATACCCAGCCCTCCTTGTGAGTGTGTGTGTGGGTCCTGACATTGATACACTATAAATCTCACACATGCTGTGTTGCACACACACACAGTGCATGTTTAACTTGAACAATTTCACAAGCTAGAGCCTGCACTTTATACTTCATACTACAATATCGTGGCTCAAGAGTTGGGAGTTCGCCTTGTAATCGGAAGGTTGCCGGTTCGAGCCCCGGCTTGGCAGTCTCGGTCATTGTGTCCTTGGGCAAGACACTTCACCCGTTGCCTACTGGTGGCGGTCAGAGGGCCCGGTATCGCCGGCAGCCATTGAGTCCCTGAGGACATGTCAGTGGAGTGCAAATGTGTAGATTTATATAATTATATTAGAATTTCGACGCTTTACTATACAGACCATTTTACTGTCATACATCTGCTGTTCAGTTGTGTAAGAAGCATCGCCTAATTACGCGTATTGAAAGGAGCGATGCTGAGGTAAAATACCCCAACAGCATAATGGGCAGGCACCTAGATTTTACTTCAGTAAAAGTACTAAAGTATTTCCAGTGTCATTTAAAAAGCTGTCATCATGCTATATTACACTACTTCTATTATTATTATTATTATTATTATTATTATTATCATTATTATTATTATCATTATTATTATTATTATTATTATTATCATTATTATTATTATCATTATTATTATTATTATTATTATTATCATTATTATTATTATTATTATTATTATTATCATTATTATTATTATCATTATTATTATTATTATTATTATTATCATTATTATTATTATCCTTCGGAAGTGAACATGCAATAAGATTTTCTTTGACTTTTTTTAAAGGAATAATGCAATCAGTTTCTCTCAGTACTACATGTATCAATTGTATGTGTAGTGGTTGTTATATATGCTTAGCCTACGTGCCAAGATGTGCCAAGATCGCATTTTATGTTCGTTTTTTTCGTAACTGACTATTGCTTCTATTGTCTTTCTATTTGTTCCCAGTTATAGTACTTCTGTATAAGAATGGGAAAGAGAAAGGCTGGACAAGGTAGCGAGATATAGAGAGGAGGGAGAGGAGGGAGGACGGAAGCTTGGTGGCAGGATTGGAAAGGCGTTATGGATCCAAAGGAGGAGAAAGTGTGAACATATTAATATGAAAATATTCTCTGTGGACAGGGCTGCATTTTTTTTTTTGGACATTTTCATAATGCGTAGTAGGTTCTTTACTATTAAAGGAAATATTCAATAATCCTAGTAAGACGTTAATACTGGAACTACAAAGTGAAGAAGAACGCTACACTGATTGAATCCGTCCTGTAATCAGGATAGCTTGCATTAAAAATCCCACAGAGGGCTTCGGGGGCTTCCCTCACCAACATGGCGAGTGTTGGAGTCCGTATTGCGTCTTGAATGTTTAACATTTGTCCTGATTGGTTAGCAAACCGGAGTTAACGTAAAACTGACGCTTTGCGCCATGTGAGTGGCTGACAGAGCTGCCAATCACGCAGAGCCGCTTATGAAAGTGTGCGCGCTGTCGGGCAACAGACAAAGACAGGAGCGAATCGGAAGCAGGTGGACGGGCTGTTTCTGAGCTGCTCTCAGGCCTCAGAACTCAAATGAAAGAACCTGAAATAACGCATTTCGTAGTTTTAAATTAAAGTTACGTAATGTTTGAACACATTACAGAGCAAACTATGAACCAGTATGTAACAAAAGGAGAGATCCTTAACACACGGTTAAATTCTTTTGTCTTTTTATATCGTCTGTGTCACTTTTCATCAGAGACATCCTAGAGGTCTTGGAGGTGGAGAAGAAATTCCAAATATGAGCGATCAGATGGTTGCAGTGGGCACAGCAATCCTGGAAGAACCAATGTGGTCGATCTCCATCTCTGCTGAGACTGCAGATGCTTGGCTCAGAATTTGGCTTGAACAGCCCATAGGGCCAACCTGGCCTGTATCAACAGTCTGGCTGCTGTTGACAATGTAAAAATAATAATATGGGCAATGTTTTCTTGGATCATTTTAAATACCAACAAATCATTGTTGCTGGTCTTTACTGCCACAACCTACCCTTTTCTAATGACCACCTGAGTGCCCCTCCAAGTCACAATCATGTAAATAGAGAAAACAATAGTACCAAGCATTCTAACCAGTGGGTGGTATGAAGGAGGATGCAATTGATGTTTCTTTCGGAGTAATTAATGTTTGATTTTAATTAGGGCTATAGAGTAATCCATCGATTAACCAAGAAATCACATAAGAAATACTTTTGTCTTATTAATGAGCCTTTGGAAAGCTTCATCAAATACATATTATATAAATAATATACAATGATTACTGTCATATAGATAACAGAAAGCGAGAAAGACCAAGACTGGTGGGTGAGCTCCATTTCCTCACATCAGCAGAGAGAGCGTGGCACACTGTGATGTATAATAATTCAAATATGTCAATAAAAACCGACTCTGCTTTCAAGAAGAAAAATAACACAGGAGGGTTTTTTAGCTCTGATTCTGTCTGGTCTCTAGTTTTTTTCTTGAATTGTGCAGGGCTTGTCTGCATCTTACACTTGGTATACGTGACGTGACCTGAACATAGGACAAGGACTATCAAAATAAAACAGGAAGCACAACAAATAGTCAGACGTGGACGAAGACACACAACCTTAATGCTGGGAACAGGGGGGCATGACTGATTTGGAGAGACAGAGAGGGCACCTGGAACACGGAGTCAGAAACCTAAAGACTAAAAACTATAACATAAGCACAAAAACAATAAAGAGAACCAAAACAATGACTGACACAAAACCAAGGAATATTAACAAAACTCAAAAAGACATGAACACTGGGTCACCACACCCAGGACCATGACAATTCCTCTGCAGATGATCAGTCAGCTGTTTGAAAATCACTCTTTCAACGATTTTTGAGATAAAAAAAGAAGCTTGGAGCTTTTTAAGTAATGGTTTAAATACTGCCACCTTTCATGGTCTGTGGTACATAGACAATTATTATAGATAGGCTGATCATATTTAGGACTGAAACTTCATTAATGGTAGGACTTTTATGAGCAGTCTTGTATGAATGGGGTCTGAAAGACACATTGATGGTTTGGAGGACGTAATTACTGAAGTTGACTCAGATCAACTGGAGGAAAACAGTCTAAATGAATATCAACGCTACTGAAAGTAGCTGTACATAATTTTATGTCTGTGAGATGGTTATGAGTAATTTTGTCTCTAACCTCTTAGGACCTGACGTCCACATATGTGGACATCACATTTTGGGTTGTCTAGAACAAAATACTAAATTTTGCTCTGATATCCACTCATGAGGACATACTGCCACTGTTCTATCGACGTTTTAAACGAATGTCTTCATATGTGGATCTCATTTTTCTCAGAAACTAAAATCAGGTAATTCTTTGTTTTTGCATTCATCAGGTCCCAATCAGCCCAAACAGCAAAGAGAAATTAAAAATGCATGCCATGAAAGAGTTCAGGTCTTAGGAGGGTAATGGTGAAAATGATATCTGGGAAGAAGTTCATGAAGTCATTACAAGTTTATGTTAAAAGGATGTTTGTCTCAACAGCGCTCTGGCTACAGCGATGAAGAGAAACTTAGGGTTGTTCTTATTTTCTTCAATCAGTGATGAATAGTAAGATGTTCTGGCTTTGCGAAGGGCTTTCTTATAAAGCAGCAAAGTGTTTCTAAATGATCTTCTACATTTGTGATACGCCATTTTCTCTCCAGCTTACGATTTAGCTGCCAGGGAGTCAGGTACTTCTGATTTTAAAGCTCTATTGTTCACAGGAGCTACAGTATCCAGTGTCATACGTAAAATTATTAACAAGATAATCAACCTCTGTTGGAGTAGTGTTCAGGTAGTGTTGGTACAAGGCATTGAAGAAGATAACTGTGGCTGAAATATATTCTTAAACTGAGTTAAAGCGCTTTGAGAAAGACATCTGTGATGAACTCTACTCCCCACTGCTGTGTGATCCATTCTTGTAAATTCACATGTTATTAGGAAATGATCAGACCAAAGAGGGTTTTCAGGAAACACTGTTAAATGTTCAGTTTCTATGTCATATGCCAGAACAAGATCTTGAGTGTGATTAAAGTGGTGGGTGGGTGCTTTGCCGTTTGCTGATAGAAATGTTGCATTTAAAATTACCTGATGGTTAAAAAACGTGACTCCCTTTATGCTCGCTCGTCTTCTACTAGGGGTTAAAAAAAACAAAACACAGTCCCACTTTAACACCTGACTTCCTGACTTTGAAAACACGGTTCTGACTCTCTCATCTTTTATGCGACATCCCCTGATGATTCATATACAAACAGGACTAACTTTTATGTGTTGCTGTTCCGCAAATTGGTAAAAGTAATGAGCCTGTTTTGAAAATGTAAGGAGTAGAAAGTTGAGATATTTGTTTAAAAATAGTTTTCGTTCCAGCCCAGACCTGAGGAGAGCAGCTGCTGGGCTTTGGGAGGGAATATTGTCCCATTCTCATCTTTCAGAGCACTGCAGCTGTTCAGCAGTCCCTGGTCTCCATTGGCCTTTTTCAGTTGTTCAAAGGTTTGCACTACAGACATGCCAGTTCAGCACCTGGACCTTTCTACTAAAAAGCCATTCTGTTTTCCAAATAGAAATAAACATTTTTATTCTCCTGACTTTAGAGCAGTTTTCCACTTTTCCTCAGTCCATTTTAAATGAGCTTTGATCCAGACAGGATGGCTGTGTATATTTTATATTTATTTATTTACTGCATATAATTGTACTTTGACTTTGAAAGGTAACAAATGGGTATCAGTGTTCTGCATTTGCTACTAACACATTTACATTGGCTGACTGCACTGATGTTAAAGTTTTACTCATAACTAGCAGCGCATGCATTAATCACTGCTTCACAATTCCAGCCCCTATTTTCAGATACATTTCTACTTCCTTCCTCAAATCTCCTCTCCCTCTTCCACCATCACAGGATTGCTGTAATCCTATTTGAAATGGCGGATGAGACAAACATGGGAGGGAGGGAGAAGTGAGGCGCCGCAGAGGCTGCAGGGAAACCCAGAGTGGAGCTGCAGTGTAAAGTGGAGCTGGACTGACCTAACTGCTTTGAACACAGTTAACTTACTGAGAGTCAGCAACTTCAGCTGTGCCTGTTGAATCAACCGCCCCACAACTGTGAAGCATAAGGATGGATTTTTCCTTTGAATGAAAAAAGCAAAACCATAATGAAATCTAAAGCTTCTTTCTTTCACTGACATTCACTGGTCTTTGAGGGTCGCCACATGGTTGATTTCCAATCCCAGTTAGCATAAAGCTAGTGTAAGATTTAGAGTTTAGCACATTACCTTAAACATCCTAAAAAGTACCTGATGTAACCCAACAGGAGCAACACACCCTGTTAACAGCATCACTGAAAAACTTCACCACAGTGCTGCAAACTAGTTTAGCCTGCAAAACATTTTTTTTTTCATGCAAACTTTCAATAGCACAAACTTAAGTTTTGAATGTTTTTTTCCACAAAACAATTCAGCAACACATTGTTTATAGATCTAATATCCAAATATAAACTAAAATAAATTAGAACATTATATGTAAGATTTGCTTTTTCAAATGATAAAGTTTCACTTCCTGAGCAGCCCTTACCTTTGAAAATAATTCATCTTACAGCTTCCTCCATCTCAGTGTCATTTTTCTCAATCACTGGGAAATAGAGCAGCTGTCCATGAGCTAGCAGACACACTTGTGACAAACTGCACAGATGTACTTTATGGTGATGGTTGTTGAGCTCTTTAAAAAGCTGCATCTGAAATTACCTTGCACTAAACCAAGCTGCCATAACTCCCTCTACTGCAAAGTCTAGAGGACACATGAAGTTAAAAAGTGCCAGCAGGGCAAACCACAGATTAAGCCTCCAAATAAATCGTAGGAATTTATTCACGATTAACTTCCACCATTAAAATAAATCGGAGCAGAAAAAGGAAGCGGTTCAATGTCAAGGTCTCCAAGGCCACAACAAAACCTCACTCTTACTAGAAAGTAAAGAAACACCATTCTCAAGATTGAAACCAAAACTCTAAAGAGGCCAAATGGACAGAAGCGCTTGCTGCTCTAGCTTTATATGGGAAACCTGAAAGGAGAAAGTAGCTTTCTTTAAGAAAGGTCAGTGAATGCAACCTTAACCTTCTTCTGGAGCACATCTAGAAAGCAGTATGCTCTCTGCAGCATGTATATGATTGCGTCACCTATTTCCAGATTGGATCTATGTGCAAACTGCTGGTCTCTGGTGGGCATACTCCCACCTTCATCACATGCGATGTCAGGGCAAAACGCCATAAACCTGACTCAGGAATCACACACAGCAGGCTGACACAGATCCATAGAACACACCAGATCCTGCACTGGTGTAGTGCCTCCAGCTGTCCCAACTAGTAATAACAGTCAGTAATACCACAGGAGACATCCATCCATTGAACTTTTCCACTTCTCAGGGTCGCGGTCGGGCTGGAGCCAACGCTAGCTAGACAGCCTGTTGGCGCTTGGGTATTTTGGTATATACAATTATATTACGTATTAAGCTGTCCTACAACAAACCTTCCAGTAGGCTGTTTGATATTGCATTTTCCTTTATTTTCCTTTTCTTTAACAGTTGTAGTCAAATCTGTGGAGCCTGCATGTTGTCCCAGCACTTGTGTAGGTTCTCTCTGACTTCCTCTCACAGTCCCATCACATGCATGAGTTGCGTTTTCTGGCAATCCTAAATTGGCCACAGGTGTGACTATGAGCATGAGCGGTTGTGTGCCTCTCTGTCTTAACCCTGCAGTTAACCTTTGACAGCTGGTTAGTAGAGCGGTGTAACTAATAGAAATGAGAACTTTTCCTAATAAACTTTATTAATGCATAAGATGGTCTGCTAGCAGCAGTGGCTGTATTATAAACTCACACACATGTGTAGATGGAGCTAACATTCTCATGTCATAGCTGTAAAGAGGAAACAGGAACATTTATTGATAAAACATGTAAAACGAACATCGGCAGCCAAACTAGACAAGCGGCTTGGAGACATTTTAGGCCAATGAGCTCCTCCTGACAGAAGTCTCTGATCTTCTTAAGTATCCATATGTACTGTTGCATAAATCCTTCAACACAAAAGTCTCTGGTAAAACTGGATTTTGATCTTTTCTTCAACAAATCTGTTAGACGTATTCAATGTGGATTTTAATAACGTCCCCTTTATGTATCACTAGACAACTCATTGATGAAAGTCACTCCGACACATGAGAGAATTAAAACAAGAAAAACCATAAAGAAATCAAGTTTCCAGTCATGTACGTTGATTTTTCCAGTAGCACAAAGCAAAATCAACAGCCTCTGCAAGAGCTCGTGTCCTCTTCATCACTTCTTTGCACCCATTGTCAAACTGAAAAACAAGGGAACACCACATTAGCGTACAGTGTTATACACAGTTAAACTCAGAGTCACAACTCTGCTGTCGAGCACAACACTGTTCAAATTTCATGTTATCAGGAGTGGAAATAAACTCAGTGGTAAAACGTAGAAATGGAATTTAACAACCTTGTTGAAAAAGCTGAGTCAGAAGAAAAGTGCAACACAGAGCAGAGACCAGATCCTTTAGCGATGAACAGGCAATAAATATTAAACATTTCACTTATTAAATTTAGTTGAACTAAATCTGTATTTACAAAAATAAAGGCACGAGTTTCAGATACGATGCAGATGTGAAGCCCGTTAGCTGTTTTCTTGCTTATGTGTTGTGGACAAAATAGAGACTGAAGAGTGTTCATACATTTTCCAGAGGAAGTAGTTTGTGTTTTTATTTGGTACTATATAAAACTAATGACTGCTGCCAGTCCTGACCTCTCGTCAAGTTGACTCGAACTGAGTTCAAGGTCATTGTGTGTTATTGCATTTACAAACTTCAGTGTGCATGCTGCCCACCTGCCTGGGTTACGACCAGGGATGGGCAGTAACATTACTGTAATCCAATTACTTATTTCAAGTAGCGAGTAGAGTAAGGGATTACTATTGCAAAAAGGTACTGTAATTGTCGGGCTATAAGCCGCTACTTTTTGCACAAGCTTTGAACCCTGCGGCTTTTAGTCAGGTGCAGCTTTTCTATGGATTGTCCATGATTTTTGTCATATCGTAAGACGATTTGTTTTGTTTGTTCCGCTGTTGTACGGCACTACGTTGCCTGGCGGAAGGGCATGTGATCAGACACACAGTATCGGGGTTCAAGAGTGGTATGTTGGTCACATGCCCATCCGCCAGGCAACGTAGTGCCGTACAAGTAGCGCGAAAAACAAACTTCAAAGTAGCGCTACGCGTTCAGCGGGAGGCGTGGATGACGAGCGGCGATAAACTTGCGAAAAGCAAGTTATGCTCAACTCCACCGGTGGAATCTGACAGCGTGGAAAAGTGTGAAAACATCCACGATCACCAACGGATTTCGAAGGGCTGGACTGCTGCATGATGGAGAGGAGGACACCGCCACGGCCCTTCAGAGGGTGTTCGACTCTGACACTGACAACAAAGGAAAGAAGCTGAGAGTGGATGACGTAGCCATCCTGAGCCTGTTCGTTTCCGACACTGGAGAAGAGGACTTTGGTGGTTTTAGTGCGCAGGAAGAAGAGGAAGATGGTGGTGAATGACTGACTTTTCTTCTTGTTAAAGCCGTGTCACTGCACCTGAGCCTAAAAGGTAGTCTGAATCTATTTTTCTGGTGTGCTGTAGGTTATTGTTATGTACTACATTTGTTACTCATTTATGAAGCACAGTACATGTTTCGTACTTGTAATTACCGCTACTTGTACATATACCTAAAAAGTTATGCAAATATGTACCCATAACTTGTTTTTCAAAATATTAATAAAAGGGGTGTGTCTCCAAACAGCCATCTCTTTCCTGACAATTCCCTTTGTGCATATTCTCTTACATATGATGAGTCAACATTGAAACACCTGCGGCTTTTAGTCAGGTGCGGCTAATGTATGTACAAAACAGGATTTTCCCCTGATTTTAGCTTGTGCGGCTAATATTCAGGTGCGCTCTGTAGTCCGGGAAATACGGTAATTAGATTACTGTTTCTTCCTCATAAGCACGCTGCGTTACTAAACCGCGATTTTGTTTGTGAGAGTGTCTCATGACAATGACGTACGAGCGTGCGACGTGTGAAGATCAACGATGGATAATATAGAGTACGACCATGCACTGTACTTTTGAAAATAAGTCATGAGTAAAGTAATAGGATTACTCTCTTGGAGAAGTAATCAGTAATTAGTAACTAATTTCTATTTTCAACACTGGTGACCACAATAGCCTTTCACAGATGATGGGGTAAAAAGTGCCATGCTTTGGTGGAGAGGTGTGTTTGAGGGGTTTTTGTTTAGAACGGTTTGTTTTTGAAAAGTTACATAAAGACCAGAAGTTTAATAATGTAAAAGCTCATCCGGCTCCCTCATCATTCGTAGGTCACCGCCCGTAAAGCAACTTTGAGCACAGTTTGTGGGGGAAACCATTAGGTGATCGTCACCTGCAAGTTTTGCTAAAATGTTAAAAAGACTCTACGAAGAGCAGCAGCTGAACTGTGGACAGATGGACACTGGAGGCCTCAACATGGCACAAGTCCTTCAGCTGGATGAGCTAAAAAGTAAAGACTGTGCTTTGTTTTATAAACTAATAAAAGTGAATTTAGTGAAGGCAATAATGTTGCAATTGAATTTATGTTGATGCCAGCAGGATATTTTACAGGAAAAGAAACACTGTTTATACTTTCTGTTAAAGTGATGTAGATTAAGACGGAGGTTCACAGGGATCTGGCTGCTTTACTCACTGAAATGTAAAGTGTTGTTTCACTTTGTAACTACTGAGCCATGTGCAGTCTGCTGATTGTGTGCAGATGCCAACAAAACTGAACGTGGGAGTTGAGCTTCAGCCTCCGATCGTTCACAGTCAAGACAAGTGGAAACTAAAAGAGGATGCAGCGTCCTTTGAAGTGATGCAGATGGAAATTAGCTGACAGCGAAATCTGGTACAAAACTGGTAATCTGTGCATGGTCCGAGTAATAAAATGAAACAATGAAGCGATGCAGACATTTGTGTGTTGGTCTGTATGTTTGTGAGGGACAGAGACTGTGGGTAAACCTACTTGTTAAAAAGTGCCTGGTCTTGTAGGTTTAGGACCAAACTGTCAGCATTAAGATACACCTTGTTCTGAGACGATGCCACCTGGAAGCAGACACAGCAATTATTAGTCACCTCCCAATGTTGGGAGTTAAAGTCTACATTTTCACCTCGGGGAGGAATTCTGCTGATTACTCAAAAGCCAGAGCACGCATTTCTGGGATTTTACTGAGTGTCAAGACAAAACAGAAACGAAGCCACAGGCAATGAAGGAGCGTACTGACCGTCTTAGCAATGTTCTGTGCCGCTCGGATTCTCCTCAGCTTCAGGTAACCAGGATTCTTAGTCACTGCTTGGCCGAGCTGAAGGAAACAGTTTGTGTTTAGATTATTAACGACATTCATACAATATGACAAGAAAGGTAGAGAATGATTACTTTTGATTGTTCTCTATGGATATTTACGTTTCTCACAGTTCATTCTCAGCACTTGTTTTGCTGTCTGACTCGGGTTACATACATGTGTGAAACCGTAGAGGTTTCAGGTACAACATCCCGACTTCCAGTTTGCACGGAAAAGACACTCCCATAATAGAGAACAACTTTATTTCTTGGCTGACATGTAACAGCTTCTCAGAAAAACAGCATTTTGTTGTGCAGTAATAACTGCTGCTAACACTGCACCGAGACAACGTCAGTGTCTGCTTACCATTTTAGCAGCTTCAGCCTCTCCTTCAGCCTGGATGATCTTCTGTCGCTGATCTTGTTTGGCTTTCTCCACATAGAACTGGGCCCTCTGGGCCTCTTGCTGAGCTAAACACAAGACAACAGGCGTGGTCAATGCAACCCAAGCAGCCACATTTACTTCAGAGACAATAATGAAAACTATGGCAACAGCATTTTCGCTGTTTGTTGCTCCAGTGATGCTAATGACAGACTGGAGCAGTCTGATTCACTGTTTGATAACACTGTGGTATACTGAGCCTTACCAACTTGCTTAGCTTCCACAGCAGCAGTGTATTGGTTGCTGAAACTCAGCTCAGTAATGGCGACATCATCGAGAATGATGTTGAAGTCTTTCGCCCTTTCAAATAGCTCCCTGCGCACCAGCAGAGACACCTAAACGAGACACAGCAACACAAGTATGATCTGCACTGTGTGTCAGCTTAGTGGAACGACTGAATCTACAGTCGAATCAGCTGAATATTATAGTTACTGTTCTGGATCAACTTATCAATGCTGATTACAGTAACTGGCCAACAGGAAAAACATGAATCCCCCCCAGCAGTGCGAAGGTGCTGCAGTACCTGTGCTCTCTGTGTGATGAGCTGGGAGGCATTGAACTTTGCTACCACAGACTTTAGGATCTCGTTGACAATAGACGGGAGGACTCTCTCATCGTAGTCCTTCCCCAGCCGTTGGTACATGGCTGGCAAGTTGGATGCCATGGGTCTGGACAACACCCGCACTCCAATATTCACCATCTGCAGATCTACAAACAAACATGCACACACCAAAAATGACTGAATGGTTTCTTTGCCACCTCTCCAACAAGTTTTGTTATATTCGCCTTTGTAACTCTGAACTTAAAACAAATCTTTCGCCTCAGTTATTATACTGGCACATCGATACATTCATCAGCAGCTGTCTCAAGCACGAGCTAGATCACTATTACAAATAACAAATAAAGAATCGAGATAGAGAGTGTGTGACAGAGAGAGAGTGAGAAAGCCCCCCATGTTTGTTACCTTTGCTTCCAGTCAAAGAGGAGATTTTTCTGGGTTTAGCTCTGATATCGTAGATGATAGGGTACTGGAACCAAGGGATCCTACAAAAGATTTGAAAGTCATAGCAAAGCTGATCAAGATTTCGAAGCATACTCACATTTAAGTTATAAATGACTTAGATATCATGTGCTGTGATCACCTTTAATATTCTTAATTCATAATCTTTTTTTAAAGGTAATGTCTTGACCTCACCACAGAGCTCACAGCCCATTTCATGTCTTTATTATATTATATTATATTATATTATATTATATTATATTATATTATTAGATGAGTGGCTGAGGCTGAAAAACAACACACATACCATAGGACCCAACACATGCCGATTTGTGGCCACCCACACAGTTTCCGCCATGTTTGGCTGTGGCTCATCTCCTGCACTACGGCAGTACTAAAGCCAATGGTTTTCTTGTAGTTCTTTAAACCAAAGATCTAAAGGCATCAGTACAGCTGGGCCATGAGCCTACACAGAGCTTTGTAGTCACATGCTCTAACTATTTACTGTCACCAGGGGGCAGCATCAAAAATCTCTAGAACCAGCCAAGAAGAGCAAAGTCCAAACCTAAAGCGCTAAAGTAAACCGAGTGTGCTTCTCATCTTCTTCACATTTTTTCCTGCACTTCTCCCCTTTACAGTCAAAGCTGGTGTCCGTTTCTTTTCAGGTACACTTGTCAATCAATCAGCATTTAACCTATGCATAGCAAATGCTGCTGGGCTACGAGCTGTTGGTTTTTTGGAGGACTGCATACAAGGACATCTGTGTAAGTTGCACACACAGAATCCTTCACTCTGCCTAATCATGTACCTCTCAAACAAACATAAAAGTGGTTTGGAAACTGCTTTGGGTGTCATCAGGCAAAATGACTCACAAAAATAATAGTAAAAAGTTGGTTTTTTTTAATGAACTAAGAGTCAGTTTCTCGGGGAATATTCAGGGAGATTTCATTTAATTGTGCTGAGTGCAAAATCTGTATCATTAATAGATTCACATAAATTTATCTAAAATTTATCTTGACACTAGCTGTAACTCTACCTGAAATGTAGCCCTTCAGCCAGAACTGTGTCCATCTGCACCCCTCCGATCCTGTTGAAGATGATGGCTCTGTGACCACCCTCCACTGCTCTCACACACACACACACACACACTATATTAGCATGACTGAAGTTGTGAAACCTTGCCTTGTCACCATCTTTAACTCGATCAATAAGTACAGTAGTACAGTTCTAGTACACAGCATGTTATTAACAAAATTCATCATTAAAGTTTCTAAACAGGTCTTCGAATCTATTTCTGTAAATAACCATAGCATTACCCAGGCTGCCACAAATTTAAAGCATGGTCTAAAAATCCCACATTGTGTTTACCTGTGTAGGTGGCTTCTTTAATGCCATATGCCAATGCACCAGCTCCAAGAAGCAGTTTCACTCCTAATCCGGCTCCTCTGCCACCAGATGAGGACATCCGACCAGCCAGATCCCTCAGGTGCTGGATGAACCGCTGCAGTTTGTGTTTGTATGTGGTGGCGAGAGTGCAACAACAAAAATACAATCAGTATCTTGGTGCGGTTTATGTTTATGTCAGGTGTAAAGCTTAATTTTTCTGATTTATCATTTAGCTGATGGAGCTATGATGGTGCAGTGGTTAGCACCATCACCTCACAGTACCAAGGTTGTGGATTTGAACTTAAGGCTCTGTGCGTGGAGTCCGCATGTTCTCCTCCCACAGCCTAAACACATGCATGCCAGCCGGGTTATTCATACACATGGATGTGGACATGAATATTGGCTGTGTCTGTGTTAGCTCTGTGATGTATGTGGGACCTGTCCACGGTGGATCACTGCCTTCCGCCCACTGTTAGCTGGCATTGGCATGTTTAGGTAGTTAAGAAAAACGATGAATGCTTGAAAACCATATGTGGTAGTAGAGAAGAAACCCGCTATCCTTAAGCAGAAACAAGGTCTAACAGTAGCTTGCCGGCAGGTTTGCCTGTATAGCCCAGTTCAGGTTACTCTACTAACAGAAGGTCAGCTACATGTAATCTCATGATATTGCCTACAGTGTGAAACATCTGCCTCACAGCGAAAGGTCGCCCTGTCCCACTATCTCCTGCCCTCACCTGTATCGTGTAAAGCCTACTAGATCACATACAGCAGTTGTCGCTGCTAACCGAGCTGTTAGTGAACTACAACGAAACTAGCAAAGCTGCTCAATCTGATGGAGCATACTAACTTAGCCTCGTCACCAGTCACATTAGTGCCAGATAAACATGTCGCACAACAATAAAGATCATGCTGTCTTCATTCAAAACCAGTCACATTTCAAACACTTACATTCGGCTCCTTATTCGCCATGTTTTAAACGTCAAAGCCCAAGGTCGACACAGATGGAACCCCTCCGCGTGGGCCGCAAACTACACTGGGACATGTAGTCCCCTTTTTCTTCGGCATTTCACGTCATAAAAGCATTCTCACAGAAGTAATGCTGCCCCCTGGAGGTCTCTGTTAGCCTCCAAAATCCAGCCGTCATCTACAGGGTGGGCCATTTATATGGACACACCGTAATAACATGGGAATGGTTGGTGATATTAAAGTCCTGTTTGTGGCACATTAGTATATGTGAGGGGGCAAACTCCTCAAGATGAGTGGTGACCATGGTGGCCATTTAGAAGCCGGCCATCTTGGATACAACTTTTGTTTTTTCAATAGGAAGAGGGTCATGTGACACATCAAACTTATTGGTAATGTCACAAGAAAAACAATGGTGTGCTTGGTTTCAACGTAACTTTATTCTTTCATGAGTTATTTACAGGTTTCTCTTTGTTCACAGCCATTGACATGTCGAAGAGGTTAACACGTGAGGAGCGGATCGAAATTGTGTTGATATCTGGTGAACACAGTAACCGGGTCATTGCAGCACATTACAATGCAAGACACCCTACGAGACCACCCATCTCCCATGCTACAGTTAGCAAACTGCTTGCTAAGTTTCGTGAAACTGGTTCAGTGTTGGATTTGCCAGAATGTGGACGCAAGAAAACTGTCACTAATGAAGAAACATCAGTGGCTGTCCTAGCTTCATTCAGCAAGAGCCCACAGCGTAGCACTCGCCGCATGTCACTGGAGAGTGGCATTAGTCGAACATCCCTTCGGCAGATATTAGCTACTCACAAATGGCACCCTTACAAACTCCAGCTACTGCAGCATCTCAATGAGGATGACCCAGATCGGTGCACAGAATTTGCAGAACGGGCAAAACAAAAACTGGAACAGGACCCTCAGTTCACGCAGAAGATTTTGTTCAGTGATGAGGCAAACTTTTATGTGAATGGTGAAGTTAACAAACAAAACCACCGCTATTGGTCTGACACTAACCCACATTGGATGGATCCCTCCAAGACTGTTGGAACAACAAAAGTGATGGTTTGGTATATGGGGTACAACGATAGTGGGTCCATTCTTCATCAATGGAAACCTCAAGGCCACTGGATATTTGAAATTGCTACATGATGATGCGTTTCCCTCTTTATGCACTGAAGCTGGCACATTCCCTGAGTTTTTCCAGCAAGATGGTGCACCACCACATTATGGGTGCCAGGTCCGAGCATTCCTAGATGAACAGTTTCCTGGAAAGTGGATTGGTCATCGTGGGCCAGTTGAATGGCCCCCAAGGTCTCCCGATCTGACCCCCTTAGACTTTTATCTTTGGGGTCATCTGAAGGCAATTGTCTATGGTGTGAAGATACGAGATGTGCAGCACCTGAAACTACAGATACCGGATGCCTGTGCTGGCATTTCTCCTGCGGTGTTGCTATCAGTGTGTGAAGAGTAGGAGAGGAGGGTTGCATTGACAATCCAACACAATGGGCAGCACAGTGAACACATTCTATAAGTGGTCAGAAACTTGTAAATAACTCATGAAAGAATAAAGTTACGTTGAAACCAAGCACACCATTGTTTTTCTTGTGACATTACCAATAAGTTTGATGTGTCACATGACCCTCTTCCTATTGAAAAAACAAAAGTTGTATCCAAGATGGCCGGCTTCTAAATGGCCACCATGGTCACCACCCATCTTGAGGAGTTTGCCCCCTCACATATACTAATGTGCCACAAACAGGACTTTAATATCACCAACCATTCCCGTGTTATTACGGTGTATCCATATAAATGGCCCACCCTGTAGAATTTACCCAAACAGTGTTTGAGTTTCTTCTGCTTGCTATGTGATTATTTTTTGTCTTTTATCCCAGTGGATCATCTCACCCTGTCCCTAGCATGTGCTTTTTCCTCTCAGCTCCATCTTCATCATCCTTTATCTGATATATCCACTCTCCCTCCTCTGCACATGTCCAAACCATCTCAACCTCGTCTCTCTCACTTTTTCTCCAAACTGCTCAGCCTGAGCTGTCCCTCTAAAGGACTCAGTTCTAATCCTGTCCATCCTGCTCACTCATAATGAAGATCTGAACATCTTCAGCTCTGCTTTCTTTCTTTGTTTCAGTGCCGCTGTCTCCAAACAATACATCATAGCAGGTCTCACTACCATCTTGTAATCCTTCCCTTTCTCTCTTGCTGCTATCCCTCTGTCACAAATAAACACTGAAAACGACCTACAGTATATTAAGTACATTTCTAAACATAATTGTTCAATCCATAAAAAAAAAATCCATAAAAAAATCTGCATGAAACTGAAGAGATTTCCACATCAGTGCACTTAACACCCACAACCTAGGCTGAGAGAAGCTGAGCTGTCAACTGTCAAGGTGGTGTGGGAAGATGCACTGATGTGGAAATCTCAATCAAATGTCCAGTGTGGATGTGGAGGCACCATCTGGCAAAATGCCTGCTCCAAGAGCAGTAGATCTTTGGTCAGGATCCAAATTAGTCAGATGCCACTCCTCTATTTCTGGCTGTAAAGTTGCTGGTACCTGTCTCAATGGTGGACGCCAAAAGTGAAGGGAGCAGGGGAAGCAATCGAGTTCTCTCTCCTCTTCCCTTGGTTTGTTTCTTGGATTCTGGAGCCAGCTGACTAGTATCTGCAGTGAAGTAAATGCTGTGGGGCTGTCTTGGTTGACAAATCTCTGCTGCATTGTGTGGAGGTCAGGGACAGTCCCCTCTGGATTGGCAAACTGGGATGGTGGTCCCATGGGTAACTAGGGGAATGACATTCCTTGGCCTGTGGAAGTCTTTGCCCCAGTACTAGAGAGGAGACTCCACCTGTTTTTTGGCCTAGCCATAGAAGAGCATATCAAGTCTTTACCTGCGATAAGATACTTCAGGGTGCATGGGAATTTTTCCAACAACTCTACATGCATCATTTGAAATTGGGGAAATTGTTTCCCAACCAGGTCGGGGAAAATTATTAATTAATAAAATAAACAGAACGCATCATGTTATTCCAACATCATGTAACTTTAATCCACACCTCCCATTATATTACAACACAAATCTATTTTACAAAGCCCAGATAGGAGCTAAGAAAAACACATAACGAGGTGAATGTGTGAACTACGCAGGAAGCCAAAGCTAAAAATCTAGTGAGAATATGCAAAGCAAAGGTGTTGTAAAAGAATTCAAGCTGCTGTTACCATCTGGATCTAGCTAAGATAAAATGACGCATGTTTTGGTTTCACCCTGATAATGATTTTATTCAAAGTGAAATATCAGAATTAAGTCATGTGAAGGTCAATTAAAACATAAATTAATGGAATAAAAGCTTGTTTTGTTCTACCAATGAATAACAACAGTTTTTAATTATGTCATAACTGTGTGAAGGTTTCATTTTAACAATTCATGGAGGAGTGTAAAAAAAACAAGCAAACGTGTGTAGCCCTCTATCAGACTACATTGAAACCACTGTTGCAAACATTACATTAAGCGGGTTTGTTCCAGTCACGAGTCAGCCTGCTAAGGTTAGTGCTTGTGAAAACTAACAGGGGATGAGCACTGCAGTGTTAGACGGGCCTCATCAACTCATCAAAGTGAAACATTACGAATGGGTTAATGTGTAAAGATTAATATATCCACAAATGTATATTTCTTCCATTTCTCCAATAAAAACCGAGCAATTCTAATCAATGACTAGAAAAAAACAAATTGACCATCTGAGGAGGAGAAGAGTGCACAGGTTGTGCTCCTTCTGTTGCTCAAATGAAGGAAGGAGGCTGCATTTCACCTGCTTTGGAAAGTCACCCTTACTAGTAAAGACATACCATGTGAGAAATGTGGGCGCTCACAGACAGCCTCTGAAACGGGAGGCAGCCAGAGGAAATGAGCTCAATTCAGTTCAATTTTATTTATATAGCGCCAGATCATAACAACAGTCGCCTCAAGGCTATACTACTTTATATTTGAATTATGTAAAATATGCAGTGCTCATTGTAACAGGTTTATACATTTTATCTGAGTTGTCAATAAAATTTGTAGCACCTAAAATGACAATAAGAGCTTTCATGTCATCCCCGACCCTCTAGTGCAGGAGTGGGGGAACTCCAGGCCTCGAGAGCCGTGTCCTGCAGGTTTTAGATGTATTCTTGATCCAACACATGATTTAAATGGCTAAATTACCTCCTCAACATGTCTTGAAGTTCTCCAGAGGCCACTTCCAGAGGTAGTGAACTAATCATTTTATTCAGGTGTGTTGACCTAGGCTGATATCTAAAACCTGCAGGACATAGGCCCCCTGAGGCCTGGAGTTCCCCTACCCCTGCTTGAGTGCATCACCTTCCCTCAACAACAACAGTCCATCTTTGACCAGCCATGACATGACACATGGAGATTAGAAAACATGATATCTATTCACAGAAGGTTACACATCTGTTCTGTTCCTGAGTAAATGCTACCTGGGAGTGAGATAGGGCAGCACTACAAAAAAGAAAAAACACAAGAGGGCTTCCCTAGCTGACTTGAGATCAGTGATCACGTGTTTACAGTGAAACAGTCTGAAGGGGAAAACAGAGAGAGAGGTGATCCTGGAACAGGGGAAGCAATCGAGTTCTCTCTCTCCTCTTCCCTCTTCTTCCAAGGTCCAGAGGTTTTCAAGTCGAGACAAAACTAGAGAACACGAGCTCACTTGACTGATTGTGGCGCCACAGCTGGGTTTCACCCCAACATGCTGATCCCACGTCAGCAAAGAGCTCTTTACCGCTGTGAATTGTAGCTAACCTTGGGTATTTACAGACCTTGGCAGGGTGTCAGCATTCAGGAAGGTAGACTTGGGGGGGTTAAATGTCAGACGTAGAAAAGCCGTACCCTGGAAGTACTGACATGCAGGTCATCGTCGAAGAACTTGGTCTCTATGATAACATTACCACTAGAAAACAAAGACAAGTGTCAGCCTTTAGTAAAAGTGAAACATAACAGAAAATTCACTACAACAGGGCAAAAGATACATGAATGCTGCGCAACTTTGTACAGCTGTGACTGGTAGAATAAAAGGAAACTAAATGTGGGACTTGACTTTAATTATGATTAGCCTGCGCTTCCCAAGTCATCTGTTTAAAGACGACCTCCGGGCGCACTGAAAGAAGAATGTAGGGCTGCTGAACGACACTTTGTGCGGTTTGAAGCTCAGCGACTGGATCTTTTATGATTCAGTCGCTGAAAATCCACAAGGCGTCTACGTGCAAATGTTCAGATCATCAGAATAAAATGCAGGTATGTAAATATATTTCAGCCAAGAACATAAGACCACTTGTGTGTTGATGTACACTTTGTATCGCTATGGAAGCAGGCCTGATGTAGCTCAAGGCCAGATAAAAGCCTAGCACAGCTCTATGGCATTAAAACAGAGACGGTCCAAGTACAGAAACACAAAGTACAGGAAACATCTGAGCAGAGACTCACGTTAAAACATTGGCTGGCATCATCTGGGACTCTGGAGCCGCTTCTATCAGAGACTGCCATGTGTTGGTGGAGTTGGGGATAACGAAACCAAACTCAAAGAACCACTCTGGACAGAGAGACAGAGGGCTCAATGCTGCTGCTCTAGCACACACTATCATTGCTATTACTATACCACCATGGCCTAGATATTAGTTCACAGACATTTCTCTTCTCAGGTGGAAAACAGCAGCACAAACATGTTATGTGGGTGTGGATTGTGTGTTTTCTCTCTGGAACTGTGCAGCAGGGTGTCAGGGGGATTACTGTACTGCAAACACAGTGAAACAGGGAAGTGACGACAATGCACAACAGGTTCCAGGGCTGTGAGCTGTCTGTTCTTCTCAAACCGCCTTCTAGTAACCCTGCACAGGTTTTCCTTCTTTCAGATTTCAACTTGCTTGATTATAGAATCTTATAATTAATTTGCTAATGAATTCACAAAAATACGTTTTTATTTGATTTTAATTCTGAGCATTTTATCATTTTTGTTTTTTTCATAATACTATGTAGCAACTGTATTCATTGGTTAACCTTCCTAAGACTACCAGGCCTTCATTTGTCCCTACACATGGTCAAAACAACAAAAAGCTGTTAGCCTCCTAGTAAACGCACCTATAGTATCAATTTCAAAATTGTCTTTTTCTCAAGTTCTCACATTCACAAGATTTTCAAAAAAAAAAACAAAAAACTGACCAAGTCCAAGTCATTGAGATTTGAACTTGTCTGAGATTTTTAGTAGACACAGCTATGGTATCGATGCAAAGTTTCTTTTTTGCCTTGTTCTTGAGTTCTTGCATTCACAAACCTGGGTGACCTCTCACCCGCCCACCGTGGTGACGACATAACGCAGTCAGCCGATTACAGCTGAGGGGTCGAGGTTAAGTGATGATGCTATGTGAAAGGGAGGTTTACTTCAAACATGTTAACATCTTCAAATAGCATTTCACTGCTCACTCTGTGGGTAGTAATCACTTTTAAGGGAATAATATTGTATTTTGTATATATTCATTTTGGTCTTTGTTTTTTTTTTTAACAAATTTTAAACACATTTTAATAAACTTGACATAATTTGGAGTAAAATAGGTTTAATCTTACACTGACTATATTATATGAGACAGATAAGATATGGATAACATATAGCACTTTTCCAGCAGTACCTAGTCGACTCCGTTTTTAACATGTTCAGTTAGCTACTGGTCCCTGTACCACATGTGGATAAGAGGATGTCTGTAGAACCAGACAGGAACATGCAGGGCTCCATTCATGTGGAAACGAACACTGATCTGTCAGTTTTCACATATTACCTTCTAAACACTGTCCTTTGAAGAAAACTTTCTGCTCCAGTCTGAACTTCTCCAGCTTCTCTGAGGAAGAAAAGTTGAGCTCTCTGGACACTGCTTTACACTTCAGGATCTTCTTTGGGACACGAGCTGAAGAGACAGATATGCCGTATATAATTAACTCTGCTTACAACAGCTAGGTACGTAACACCAGCATTCAGTGTTTTCATTTGTGGGCCCAGGACCTAAGACTTTATAGACATAATTATACAGGCTACAGGTCAGCATGTAGGATCAGATCAAATCTGTCAAGGCAACTGACCCCTCGTCTGCCCTCCCTGTGCATTCATGCACCTTGTAGAACAGAGTGTATCGTGGAAGAAGTGGCGGATAAAGATGGAACAAAGCAAACAAAAGTAGCAAAGTGGAGCTGAAAAGCTAAGACAGAAATGGTAAATGGACTGGTTCTCTTTTCTACTCTACTGGGGCACTCGGAGCACTTTACATAACATGCTTCATTCACTTGTTCACATCCATTCATACAAGAACGTTTTCCATGCTTATGTGCTTCCATCCAACATCCACACTTCGACGAATTGTTAGCATCTTGCCCAATGATACTATGGCATCCAAACCAGAACAGGCAGGGATTGAACCACTAACCATCTAATTAGCACGACCGCTCTAGTTCCTGAGCTATAGCCACTCTGATACAAGAAATGGAAGCAGCAAACTGTGTGAAATTAAGCGACATGTTAGTTGTTAGGGCTGCTGCTACACTGACAGCTGTAGTCCTAGCAACAACTAGTAACCAGCCTTTGCAGTCACAGGAGGCTGCTGCTGCTCACACTTGCTGTGGAGAAGTGCAGGAGGAGAGACCGCAGGCCCAAGAACAGCGCGAGAACGACAGGAAGGTGTAATTACTATGGTTTAAAAAACTGATGGAGGGATATGACGGGGAAGGGAGAGAGTGAAGAATAATGAATGGCTGATTTGCTGTCCACTAACAGACAAAGTTTAGCTTTTTACTGTCACTAAAAAAAAAAAGTTGCATAACCCATTGATCATTATTTCACTTCAGTAACTGAATTATCAGGTTGAATGGAAACCGAGAACAATTGTGAGTGTAACAAATTGATCAGGCTCCTCAGATTTGCGGGAAAATCTGTGATGACAATGGAATTCATAAAAGACTCCCTGCTGTCAGTGCGATATCGTGCTGTCAAGTAACTTCTTGAACAATAATGGACAAACACATTTTTTCTGCTTGGTCGTCCTGTGTTTTACATTATTTGAAGGCACAATGCCACAAAACATTTTATGATGGATGTGATGACTCCACTCCTGTTTACCTGCAACAGTCGATCCTGATAAACAGTCATTTCCGACCTTATCTGTCATTTACAAAAGAACACATTTATTGTTTGTGCTGCACACAATTTTCACTGGAAGAGTGAAACCAATTTCTTCCAATGTTAACTAGAGGCTGGTTTCTACAACAGGATGATTGAAAACCGCAAAATCACTTTTGGTAACATTAAAAGGTCAATCTGGTGTTTTTTGAGTGGCCCTCACAAACGCCTCTTCAACATTATAATTTTTAAACTTAAAATGATGTGAAAAAACGACTTTGTCTAAATATACAGCCTCTAAATAAACAGAGAGAAGGATACTGCATATATAGAACAATCAGTATTAGCTGACAATGTTGGCTTATGAGATGAGTGGGTTTTATTATGAATTAGTGGGTAAACCATCTGATAAACAGGTCTTGAAGATTTGTATTTAGTTGTTCTCTCACAACAGATATGACTTGAGAGTGTCAAAAGCGCAGACATACCTTCGTGCTCTACTCCCGGTACAGAGAGGTCCTCCGTTCCCTGCCACAGCACTTTGCCCGTCTCTGCATCCCGAAGATTCATCCAGTTTCTAGCAGGAAACAGTTAAGTAACAGTGTCCTAACCAAAGTGAACGCACCACTCAAATACACACCGGTAGACTTACTGGGAATTTCTGCTGCAGTGGGAGATCTACAAAGTAGCTATGCTGTAACCTAGCGTGTACCTGACCTACACCTCCCTGTAAAGTCCCTACATGTCAGGTCAGCGCAGTGAGACTTTTCAACATGCATATTTTCAGGCTCTTTCCCTGTCGTGTTACCCCATTGCCAACTTTTTCAAGTGTTTGCTGCCAAATTCAAAATATTTGAAATTTTGTATTCGTATCATTTCCAATTAAAGATGATCTTTTCCCAACAAACAGCGTGTACTGTGAATAAAAATTATGGATCTGGATACTTCTACAACTGGTGTTTTCAAAAGGGACATGCTGCACTGGAGACATCAGCCAAAAACCAGTAGAAGCTTACGTGAAGGAACTGAAGCTGTTCTTAATGCGCCATGCCCTCACTTAATTCCAATCAAAGCAAAATGAAAACTGGCAGGATATCTGGTGAAGAAACACAACCTCTGATCAGCTCAACAATATTACTGCAACAACAGCAGTACTACAACTTAACACTGGTCAGCCATTAACACCAAAGCATGGTACCCTGGAACAAGTATTCCCTCAGACTTCATGAAGCCTGCATGCTGAATTTCCTACTGTAGTACAGAAGTGCTGACTGCTCACGTTAGAAACAACAGGAGGACAACAGCACAAACCCACAGAACAACCTTAAAACCATCAGAGTACAGATTTAAATTCTCAAGCACTGATGGCTGGAACATGTTGAAAATGATGACGTTACAACTTTTTTTGACAGTGTGTCAAAACACAGGTGAAAAGCAGACCTTTAATACGCTACTATTATTATGAACAGTCATCTATCATACACTGTAATATGACCTTTGAAAATTTTCTCATAATGCACTTTCAACCTATGGTAGCTACAATTAAACCCCGCCCCCACAATAATCAGAAGAGGCTGGATGGATAAATTGATGATGAACAAAAAGCAATAATTTTATATGTAACCTAACCAATAGAATTCTGGAGTCATTTTTGACCAGGATATGTCCTTCAATGCACACAGTAAACAAATATGTAGGACTGCTTTCTTCCATTTGCGCAATATCTCTAAAATCAGAAACATCATCTCTCAGAGTGACGCTGAAAAACTAGTTTGTGCATTTATTACTTCTAGGCTGGACTAATGTAATTTGTTATTATCAGGGTGTTCTCAAAACACCTTAAAAAGCCTTCAGTTGATCCAAAATGCTGCAGCAAGAGCACTGACAGGGACTAGAAAGAGAGGGCATATTTCTCCTGCATTGGCTTCCCTTCATTGGCTTCCTGTTAAATCCAGAATTGAAGTTGAAGTCCTGCTCCTCACATATAAGGTCTTAAATAATCAGGCCCCATCTTATCTTAATGACCTTGTAGTACCATATCACCCTATTAGAGCACTTCGCTGTCGCACTGCAGGCCTACTTGTTCTTCCTAGAGTATTTAAAAGTAGAATGGGAGGCTTTTTTCAGTTTTCAGGCCCCTCTTCTGTGGAACCAGCTTCCAGTTTGGATTCAGGAGACAGACACGATCTCTATGTTTAAGATTAGGCTTAAAACTTTCCTTTTTGCTAAAACATATAGTTAGGGCTGGACCAGGTGACCCTGAATCCTCCCTTAGTTATGCTGCAATAGGTGTAGACTGCTGGGGATTCCCATGATGCATTGAGTGTTTCTTCTCCAGTCGCTTTTCTCACTCACTATGTGTTAATAGACCTCTCTGCACTGAATTATACTCATTATTAATCTCTGGCCCCCTCCACCGCATGTCTTTTGTCCCGTCTTCCTCCCCTAACGCCAAACAGTTGCAGCAGATGTCCGCCCCTCCGGGAGTTTTTCCTTCCCACTGTCGCCGAAGTGCTTGCTCATAGGGTTATGATTGTTGGGTTTTTCTCTGTATGTATTATTGTAGGGTCTACCTGACAATATAAAGCGTCTTGAGGTGACTGTTGTTGTGATTTGGCGCTGTATAAATAAAATTGTCCTCCATCCTTACTCCTGTATCTCCTCCATCTTCTCAACACTCTTTTCACTCATTACTCGATTTCCATCTTTATGTTTAGAGATTGAAAGGCTGCTGCACAATCTTTTCAGCGTGATCTCTCTGCAAGTCCTTTGTCCTTCCTTAGTCTCCAGCTTCACAAACTCACTATGAGCCTTTGCCACCTCTTTCTTTGCTGTAAACCTCTCAGTACACCTGTCTATTTTCTTCATCTCTGTGACTATCACACTTTTTCTTTGCCAACCTCATTCTTTGAATATTTTCATGTACTTCCTCATTCCATTACCAAGTATCTTTATACTCTTTCTTAAATACAAGGGATATGTCAAACACCTTCTTGACAGGTTCTCTCACCACTTCAGCTGTACATTCCCAGTCATCTGATAACTTCCCAACAAACCCCACAGCCTGTCCCAGCTCCTTCCTGAACTCTGAGCAACATGCTTCCTTCTTCAACTTTCACCATTTAATCCTTGACTCGCTTCCTCTTCTTAATTTCTAAAATCATCCTACCAACTACCATCAGATGCTGCTTAGCTACATTCTCCCTTGACACCACCCTGGAGTCTCATATGTCTTTCAGACTGCACTCAGGGTGAACATAAGGTGACCTTATGCCACCCTATGTTCCTCTCTTTTCTTGTATGTTTGACAGTCCTTTCCATCCTTTTTGCAAAATCCACTGCCACATAATTTTCCACATTTCCTCCCCAACACCATCACCTCTGTTCCCATAACCTACATTACACTGAAATTAACAACTCCCACCCGCCATAGGGACACTCTGCACTGACAACCGTTAACGTCACATCTTCAATTTCCATCATCAAACTCATGATCCCACCTCACTCCCTCTTCATCCCCATAACACTGTTCACATCCTCTTCCTTAAAAATTACCCCCACGCCGCTTCACTTCCAATCTAAACCATGGTAGAATAGTTTGAATCCACCTTGAGTGCTTCCCTTGCTTGTTAATGAGCCCCCAGTGAAAAGCTGCTGCCTCCTGCACACACAATATATCAACCTTCCTTCTCTCCGTATCACCCAGCTCTCTCCTTTTACCAGTCGGAGTCCCTACATGTAGAGTTCCTACTCACACTTCTGCATTCATGCCTTTCCTTCTCTCTTACCAATGCCTAAAACACCTTCCCCTTCTCCTCTGTCTTCATCTTCAGACAACAGTAGCACAGTTTCCACCAGCAGCCTGTTGGCCAACCCCCCAGAGGAATGAAAGTCGTCATATTATGGGATTATTCATTAGTCATCTGTGAATAGTGTAATGAATAGTGGATTTCTTATACTGTTTTCGAATTTGCTTGAAGAACACAGTTCTACAAATGTGTAAGCTTTATGTCACAGATGTCCTTAATTGCCAAAGTTACTTTTCTATGTTTCTATAATTGCTATTATAATTTTCAAATTTATTGGATATAAGTACAACATGTTATTATTTTGATTAAGATGCCAAATCAGTTATTTACTTCCATTTTTGAACTGAAAAGGTAGTTTTAGTGGTCACATGTTTATGTGATTAGTAATTCATTTCTGACCTCCCAGAGAAGTCCACTCAATCTTCACTACAGTGAATACAGTCATTTATAGTTTGGAAAAAGGTTTTTGGCCCATTTGTAAAATATTTGTTATCTGTTGAGCCCTGTACATGGTGGCTGTGTGGCTTTTGTCCAAACAGTGTATATAAGAGACTGAGTGGACTTTCACATACCCTCCCTGTGGTTGGGTCTGTGCACAGTTGTCTCCACAGCCACTCCACTTGAAGGGCACCAAATGTACATACCTCCTCCAAGCTAAGTGTCTGCAGTTGACAGCTGTCCGTGGCTGAGTCTGCAAGGGAGTATAATCCCAGCCGTATGGGTCAGATCCCACTGACAGCACAACTCCATTACCTCTACTAGCCCCTCCCCCTTCCTTTGGCTTTCTAGTAAAGTATGCTGAGTTGAACAGTTTCACTAATCCCTCCATGCATAACCAGATCTACACCATCCAGAAGAATCCTCTTTACACACTACCAAAACAAAAAAAAGGCTCAGAAAATAAAAACCATCACCTCCACAAATGCTTTACACCCAATAATGTATGCCCTTATTCAATTTACTTCCAATCACTTTCTCACAGTCTAAAACCCATACACACTTCAGCTCCAATAACATCATACAAAATTATACCATAGCCTCCTGTGGGTCTGCTGCAGGTTGTGTGTGTGTGTGTGTGTGTGTGTGTGTGTGTGTGTGTGTGTGTGTGTAAATCACCAGGGTGCCTGCACAGACCCGTCAGAACATCGTTAATGAGCCCCCAGTGAAAAGCTGCTGTCACATTTTAGTCTGCATTTATTTTTTAAAGACATGTTAATGGCTCCAAGTACTGGCAACTTCCTAACCCCAACATTTATACAACTACTGACCTTTAAGCCATTTACACCAGAATTCAATAAGATTTGATTGTGGAGCTGCCAAAATAGCTTTTATAGTATTACATGTTAGGATAAACAAAGAATACAATTTTGATGTCCATTTATTTTGAGGTGATGTTCACAGCACATAACTGCAATTTTAGGAAACGGAGAGAACTTTTCTCTTTGCTTGAGGTTTTACCATCAATTACATTAGCTGCTTATATTTTGCCTTTAATTTACAACTAGTAAACCATAAAAAGAAGATGAATAGTGTTTTGAGCTGGCATACAGTTAAAACAAAGGTCATTATTTTACTTTTTTGATATCTAGAAAGATATCAAAAGATTGAAAAGCCAGCTGGAAACACTGAAGTACCAAACACTGAAGTACCAAACAGCAGTCTTTGTGCTTTAGCACAAAGACCGCTGTGTAGCTCTTTTAGTTGTCAGTCTCTCACAGCAGCTTGCTGAAATCTGACTAATCCTTCTAGAAGACTTCCTTCCAGTTCCAAGGTGTCTGAAGGGGTTTCGTAAGAACATCCTGGCCATTTAAAATCATCACATTTCACCATTTACAAATCTGATGACTACTCAGTATGGGACAAAGTGACATAACTTCACAAACACTACTTTAGTATTATATTAGTTAAACAGGGCTGTTGTCATATTGGACTTTATCTGTGTTACCATTACACTAAAGAAGGGAAAAAGAAAATTCTCTTTACCCCATTTCAATAAGGACAGAAGGCAGTAAAGCTCCATTCCACTAAATCATGGGTTTAACCATTACCACAGTGCATCAAGAGGTCTGACCAAACAGTTAAAGGCATGCAGTAAAAGTGCTGTAGAAATGTGTGTGAATGTATAAATCAAGCCTGCAGTAAAAAGTGCTCACATAAAGCTGGTTCTTAACTGGTCAAGTTAACCCAGGATGTTCTAGTGTAGCTTCAAGCTAATTTACATGAAAGGGTGACACTGGCACAGACCATTAACCATTAAGCACACAATCCCCCCCCCCCCCCCCCCCCTTTCTTTTCTGTAGACTTTTTCTATAGTAAGATTTCTAATCTGGACATGCTTTTCAGTTTTTATGTTTTCTGAGCATCAGAAATGAAGTGTATTTGTTTAATTCTGTGCGACACAGGTTATAACATAGTTTTACTCGTGTGTTTGAGTGCTTCTAGGCATGTCCTTCTATTTTACAAGTGTTTTAATGATTGTGAACTGACTCAGCGCTGAGTTCTTATAAGATATAGGCAACCTAAACATCAGATGTGTGCTTGAAACACCTCCTTAGCTTCTGCTTCATGCTTATGTTACAGCATGTGTACACAAGGTGTAACCCCTAAAAATAAGTCTACAATGATAACCTACACATAAGAGACTATTGTGATACTACTCTACCGCACTTTTACTGCATGACTTTAATCACTTTGTCTTTTTTTTTTTCCCTTGGCTAAAAAACAAACAAAACACCAGCTTCAGGTTTAGTTTACAGACTGATGTTCTGACATTTGTCTTTCAAACTGGATGCTACAACTCAGAATTAATGAATCAATCAATGACATGTTGAGCTGCATCAAGCTTAAAGAGACTCCATTTACCTACCTAAATGACTGAGGTAACTTATGCTGAACACTTATCCTGCACAGCATCTCCTATTCTCTAATCACAAATCTGTTGCTCGGTCACTTTCTCAGACATGTGCTGGATGAGCGCTAACAGGCACACCAAAGAGGAATAAAATTGACTCACTACATGAGTACACATTTAACAGGTCATACTGCAATCTCCAATGTTGCTCTGGTGGTTAGCATACAAATCCAGAATAGCTGCGTGGAATCAAGTCTGCCATCATCACACAGAGAGGCGCACCTGGGTTTCAACTTCCAGCATTACGGAACCATACAGCAGTCAGACTATGCTCAACGCGAGTCACATACCTGTGAGGCGCTTAATAATAGTTACAGGAGGCACAACAGTTACTTCTCAGCTACCTGAGCAAAATCTCATCCTCATCATGTGCCACAGGTACTACAACTGCAGGCGAATTCACCCTCATGTGGAAGCTCATGTGAGCCCACAGGTCGTCATTCAATGAGCTGCTGTTGTGTCCGTTCAGACACTGGAACACAGCAACTATACAACTCCGTGCGCAGAGACTGTGGCAGGTTAGCTTTAGCAACTAAGCTTGTTGTACAACAACATCCATCCTGCTAATGTGGCTGCTGCATCCTGTCCTATGCCTTTACCCAGACAGCTAGCTATTTAGCTCACTGCTGTGTTTCTAACATTCGCGCAACACAAACAGGAAAAAGGATACAGTTTGAAGCCCTTCAAAATTTCCTTGGCCCTGTCTTCGTCTGAAGACATGTCCGAAATGGTTTGTTTTCGCTCCTTACAGATAACCTAGACTTTTCTGAAAAAAGACGGCTGCTGTTCACGTTAGCTTAACTACTTGGCTAACTACTAGTCAGAATTCACCTGAAATAACGTTCACTACTCTGCTGGACTGCAGGCTAAATCTGATCCGATAATGCAATCAGCTAAATATACCCAGCTAGCAAACGGGCTGCACACAGCCTAACCAGTGAAACGCAAGGGAACCACTATCAGCCAATCACAGGGAGAATAGCGAGCAAGGGCGGGACTAAAACGGATAAAGACGCGTCACCAGTGGCAACGCCACACACAAAGTATTACATCATTATTGCGCTGTCTGTGTGCTTACTTCTTTTATCATTTAAGCACTCACTCTCCTAAAACGCAAAACTAGGCGTGTGTTCAAATTCAGGGGCTGCCCTTAAAGACCGGAAGTGAGCGGCTGTTAAACTGGACCGTGTCCCCTACGACGCTCGGCTCTTGTTGCTTAGCAACCGCGACAGTAGACGCTGCATCCGTGATGGACGACCGAAATGGAGAAAATCTTTAATTTATGTCATTTATTTTACTTTTATTGGAGCAAAATTGTATTGTTTCGTGTAATGTATGTGAGAACACCACAGCCGTGCGCGGACTCCCTTTAGCCAACAGTAATGTTAACTTTAGCAAGTAAACTAGTTAGCTATAGTGTAGCTCAAGACACTCATTTCACTCATTTAATTTTGACGGTGCAAAAAATAATAGGGCTTATATTATACATATTTTATTATATATCCTGTACTTACATCAAAACGTAGCTCAGAGATAGAATTTAACTCAGTTGTCCTAAATGTTACATTTCAGTTCAAATTCAGGGTATTTAGTTCTAATTCGTATTATTTTAAACCTGTATGACTGTGTCACAAATAATTATATACTGCGACCCCTACAACTGTCTGAAAGCTTTAGTTATATTGAAGGGCAATATCCCTTAGTGACAGCTAGAAATATGTGATCCTTTTGTAGGTTTTAAATAAAATGCAAGGTAAACGGATGTAGTAAATATTCTTTTATTGGATGAGAAAATTGTGCAGTATAATTCTCTTAAGTTGTTAAAGACGGCTGGAAACTGTGGTTTGCACGCAGAATCCAAACAGGGCTGTCCTTCTCCAGGACCAAACAATACTAAAAACAGACATGTTCATTGTTGGTGGCAAATCTGTGTGTGCATACAATTTTACACAGTACGACTGCACCAGGCTTATGTAGAAGTTTTGAGCACCCCTTATATCTTTATAATTTGCATGGAAAATGGGAGATGGGTGCAGCAATTTACCATTTTTGCAGATGCTAAATCTTTTGATACTTATCTGGATTCATAATTTCATCGATTTTAACAAGATCTCCAACACCACTGGCTGAAATGCAGCCCCAACTAGTGATGGCCCGCTTGAAGCTGACGCTCCGGAGCGTGTGTCGAAAAAAACAACACACTGGTTCAGAAGCACTGTGTCGAGGCTTGCTTCGTTTGGCAAAAGTCACGTGACCAGTGACGTCCGAAGCTTCATTACGCACGTAACTGCTTCGGTACCTGATTCAAACAGATATAAGGAAGTGAATCATCCACGGGATTCGTGGAGTGTGTTGATGGTGACAGATAGCGACGAGGTGATCATTCCACTGACAGATATGGAGCCAGCGAGGAAGAGAGGACGTTCTGGCGTGTGGGAATATTTTGAGTTGATTTTGCTCAATTCATTTTATCTGCCGAAGTGAAAAACTTGAAATGTCCAAAATCATGTTTTCATAATGTAAATATCATTACAGCATATGACTTTAGGAACACTTCCATGTGAATTAAAGCTGATGAAGACTACAAAAATGTATTTGACACTATACGTACATTACATTGCTACACAGTTTAGAAAATCATTTTGTTTATTGTTTTTAGGTGATAGTCTGCAGGACCCAGGAATACCTGCATATCTACCAACTTACAGTGTAGTTCCTGCACTCCACAGCCTCTTCTGTTCCATGCAAGTGGATTTTCTCCAGGGCAGGAGAAACTATTTCTTGCAAAGTAAAAACATGATCAATGTAAGGTAGCCCTTTTGTTATTTACAGTTAACAAGAGGATTAGTGTTACTGTGCGCTGGCTGAGTCTGTTTCTTTTCTTAGTTCTTGATTAGGGATGGGTTTTGATTATCGCTTTTCTGATTACAATCCATGCTAAATTGAATAAAGTGATATTGATTCATTAAAATCCCGTGTCGATTTGTAAATTAACGTTATTATGCCTGAAACGCCAGCATCTCAGGTTAAACCTCACAACATGTCGTCAAACACCATGCAGCTAAAACAGTAACTGGGAGCAGGTTTACGGATTCTGCATACAAACGTGAACACAGAGCGCGGACCCGACGCGTCAGAGTCAGATTTTGGTGCGTCGTCGGGTCCGCGCTGTGTTTGCCTCTTTTTTTTCCGCTGGCTTCTGCAGCTGCAGGTTTCATAACTCTCTGTTTACATCTCTAATTAAGTCTCACATGTGTCAGCTTTCTTTTAATAGATACGAAATTATGGATATATACTGTTAAATGATCAGACTTGTAATATTTCTGACTGAGGCAAAACTTTCCAGATTCCAATCAAATTGAATCGGATCCTGTATCGAATCAAAATGATTCTACAAATCAGTGACGATGCAGCCGTACTCAGCCCCCTAAGCATTTTCCCTTTCCAGTTCACAATCAATCCCACCCCTAGGTCAAAAATATGTATAGGACAATTGGCCTAATCTAATATTTTGTATGAACCTGTCCAGCTGTCCAGTGATTAAACGACAAGTAGATGGAGGCAGGACTTCACAGCAGGGGCATACTCCATAATGTGCTGTGCATTATCATATGTATATTATATATATTGCTCACTTATTGTATTTACCAACATCAAGGAGTTATGAGCAAAGAAAGGCCACCATAGTGCATGTTTAAATAGGGAAAGTTTATTGATCAAAATGTATTACGCAAATACGCATTACATTTTTTTCAGCCCCCCAATCGAGAAAACAAAACCAATTACATGTTCAAAGCAACGGAACGGTGGCCCAATATCAGAGAGAACTCCACTCTTGAGTGAGCAGTGATAATTGAGCAGTCCGTTTTATTTTGCAGATTCAAGCTGCTCTTCAAAATTTTCACCACCAGATGTCACCGGAGAGGACTGTGTTGAAAAGCTTCGAGTAATGAACCGTTTTTCAATACAAGCTTCAGTGCTTCGGAAAGCTTCATTTGGCCATCACTAGCCCCAACCATGAGAGAGCCTCCACCGTTTTTAACAGATGCAGGCTGTAAATTTTTTAATTTGGATCCATCACTCCATTGGGCCAGTTGCCACGGATTTTCAGTCCAGTTCTTGTGTAATGTGGCATACTTCAGGCTTTTGTTTGTTTACCTTTCTTAACAATGACTTCTTGAAAGCAACCCTTCCACTGAGACCATTTCTGATGAGGCTTCAGTGAACAGTACATGGATCAGCTGAAGGTGGAGATGCATCTCTCAGGTTCGAACCTGACTGAACCTCCTCAAATTATTTTTCTCTGCACGTGATCAGTTAGCGGTTTACAACTACACTTTCAAGAATTTTTGAAATAAAAGGAAGGTTGGAGATTGACCTATAATGTGCCAATACAGCTGGGTCAAGTGATGGCATTTTAAGTAACGGTTTGTCTACTAAGGTCTGTGGTGCATAGCCAATTAACAGAGATGGAGATGATCAGCATTATTGAATTCACCTGTGAGTGCTAATTTTAGCACGACTGGTGTATGTGTCGCGTTTTGTAGTACTGATCACTCAAATTCTGTAAGACTACAAGCCATACATCAAAACCATGCAAACTCATCAAAGAACAGCCCAGTTGGGATGTGAACCACAAACCCCTCACTGAGGCAACAGTGGTAACCACTGAACTTCCACACCTCAAGTTTCTCCATTTAAATTTGTGAACTCATTTAAAATTTGGAAGTGGCTTGAGTGTGACCGTGTGTGAGACAGAATAAAGTGCTGGAGAATACTCAGCTGATTAAGCATTTTCACACACATGCCAAAGCTTCATGCTCCTTTCAAACAGAAAAGAATGGGCACAAGTCACCATTCTAAAATTTATTTTATACTTAAAGTACACATTTCTATACAAAAATGTATATGCTTTATTTCTGCTGCAGCGGTAATTTTACAAGTTCTTTGGTGATATTCATTCCTTTAGCCACAGTAGGCTAATCTACAGTCTGGTCTAAAGCCAAGCAGCATGTTATGTCTATATTTTGAGATTTCTACAAACATCTTCAGGTGTGCTGACGACCGAGATGGTTGCAGCAACATAAACAGATCTGATGAATGGTGACAAAGCAAAAAGAGAAAGACGAGGCTGGAATGTAGTTTCATGTTTTATTAAATGACTTTTACTCCTTCTTGGCAGCAGCCTTTCTCATGGCAGCCAGTACGTTGCTCAGCTCTTCTCTCTTTCTCTTGGCCCGAATGTGAGTGCCGATCTGTGAGGGGAAAAACAGTATAGAAATATTAGAAGAGCTCTGAGCTTTTCTGTTGTCCAGTCAGTGCATAAAAATCATATCCAACAAACGATCACAAAAAAGCTCAAGTCCTTATAAATGGCCAACACATTACAGATGGCTCATTATAAAACTACCTCACTGAAATTGTGAGAATGCACACATCTCAACTCATAGTTAGCAGTTGGAAGGCTGTGTAACATGGAAAATTATGAGTATAACCTCCAAATCACAAAACATGGTACTGATAACCTCAGTAAATAAACATGTTATGAAAACTGAGCTCATTTTGAATGTGATCGCAGCCACAAATCAGAAATAAGTTGGCGCAGGGTCACATGCAGCACTGTGTAGCATCCCCTCTTCTTCTAACAACAACCCACAAGTCCACCAGAGCAGCTGCGGGACTTGTGGAAGAGGAATGTTAGAAGATTCTTCTTCTCTGTTAGAGGATTCCAGCTGCTCAGCAGTTCTGACCCTGCTTTGTCCTGTTTTTGGTGCAAACTGCCACTTCCAAAGGTGCCGATTTTGATTAATATGACCTCAGCAGTTTTCCACTTTGCCTCAGTCTATCTTAAACTGGCTTTGGTCCAGAGAAGACAGCGGTGTCTATGGATCACGCTCCCATGTGGCTGCCTCTTTGCATGACAGAGCTCCAACCTGTATCTGTGGAGGGCACGCTGATCCTGAGCCCATGCACTGATTTCCACCACACAATCATGCCCGTTTTAAGGGACTGGTGATGCAGATATCCAACAATGATGATATTATGAACTACAGATGATGAATTACTCAAAGTCTTCACATGTTTACATTCAGAGACATTCTGAAAAACAATTTGTAGACGCAGTTTTCTGCAGAATGGTGAACCTCTGCCTCTCTAAGATGCTCTTTTAGACCCCTTCATGTGACTCACATGTTGCCAATAAACCTAAGCGGCTGCTAAATGTTCCTCCAGCTCTTTCTTTTTAGTCCCACTTTTTCAGCTTGACCCTGTTCGAATGTTCTGATACCTGCTGCTGCCATCGAGTCAAAATGAGCTCAGTTTTCTTAACATGGTACAATAATTCAGTTTAAACATAGAGCTGGGCGATAGAACGATAACGATATGTATTGCGAAATAACTTTTTCTCGATAGAAAAGTTAAACTATTGCGATAGACCTCACCGCTCGTCCTCTTAAAAAAAAAAAAAAAAAGAAGAAGAAGAACAGCCAATCCAAATTAAGTAGCGCAGAGCCAAACCAATCACAGCCGCAGCGTCACGTCACGTGACTTGTTACGTACAGCACAAGTGCCAAGCCGCACATGTGTATTTGTTTGGGAAGCAGCCGGCCGCCGTGCCGCCCGGGTAATGGAGGGACTAGAGTGCCGACTAGAGAAAAATCAACCGAGCGTGACCGAAGGTTACCGAAGAGAAAACAGATGATGGTTCCAATGCCGGAGAGATTGTCGAACGGAAGAGCCGCAGAAGTTCCGTAGTGTGAAGGTATTTCGGCTATTTCAAGTCTGACAAAAAAACAGAGTAGCGTGCACTGTAAATTGTGCCGAAAGCAAGTCTGGAAATACAATAACGCGGTGCATGCTCAATGTCTGACTGGAAGCGCTAATTCGTCATTCGGCTTTTGTCAGACTAAAGTAACTGTTAAAACTGTTTGAAAAGCTCAGCTATACAACAAGGAGAGATTGAGAATTTCCTTTTAGTTCTCAGTTCATTTGATATTGACAAAAGTTAGTCAATCTTGTCTGTTCTTCTGTAAAACAAACTAAGATTTATTTTTAGAATTAATATTTTGTTTCTAAGTGGAATTGACAATTTAGTCTGTTTCGTTTGTTCTATTTTGAAACTTAAACGCTTTAGCGGCTGCCTTTTGTGTAGTTTGCAATATTTGCCTTTATTTATCTGAAAAAGTCTCATGTTCCTTAAGTACATCTACCCTGTTGAACTTATTATGGGAAATAAATATTTAAATCAAAACAAGCTGCTGATTATTTCACATTTTACTTGTGAGCAATGGCATATTTAAATCTTACAAATATAGTTATTTGGCTTATATCGTGATATAGATCGTTATCGCCTGAAATGAAAAAACAAACAAACAAAAAAAAACATATCGTGATATGAAAAAAATCTTATATCGCCCAGCTCTATTTAAACATGTAATATGTTTTATAAATATTATAAAGATAATACAACATTTGCATAATCTTTATTTACATTTTACAACTTGTCCTCACTTTTGTGGTTTGTAACCGGGCAAACACTACTGTGGTTTAGGCTGGCGAGTGCTTTGACACAAACTCACCCTCTTCTTGATGAACTTGAGGGCTCTCTTGTCCTTGGACACTTTCAGCAGCTCCATGGCTCTCCTCTCATACGGAGCAAACCCACACACTTCACGGATCATATCCCGCACAAACTTGGTGTGTTTGGTCAGACGCTGGGCAGTAAAGACATAAGTACACGTTAAGTCAAAGCATTTAACACCATTGACTCTATTTGGACATAATGTGATATAGGAATGTTGATGCCTGACAGATTATGCTTATGTGGACTGATTTACACTATGTGTCATCAAACGCTTCAGGTCAAGCCAGTCACAGAGTAAGTACACAAACTACTGTCTGAAGTGCAAATATATTTATCTTAACACTTGTAATATAGTCAAGTCTGTAAAGTCACTCAGCAAGAGATACTCACCCCGCGCCGGCGGCTGTGTTTGGGAGCAGTTACATTTTTGGTGACTGGGTGGCCTTTGTTAAGGCCAACAGCCATAGGATAACGAATAGCCATGTCTGCGGAGGATCACACACAAACATTAAGACAAGTGCAAATGATGAGGCTTTAACTAGCTGCAATCTCACATGATCAACATATCAGAACAAATACTTTAGTATGCAATAGCAGGAAGACCAACACCGACAACAGGCTCTTGTCTAAGCTCTATTGTAAGCAGTGATGGGAATAACGGCGTCCATCGCTTTACTTTACTGCAAAGGTAGCTGTAGCTCAGGAAGTCGAGCAAGATGTAAGGTCAGTGGAATCAATTCAACCTCATTAAATAAATAAAAAAAAGCACTGTGTGATATACACACACAACAGACCAATTACTCTCGTTCAATGGATGCGACCTGCAGATTAGACAATAACTGTGTGCAAAAAGAATGTTAGCAGGAGCTTCTGGTTCTTTTGAGCGAGCCATTTGAAACAACACCATAATTTGGTCTCAAAAACATTTCTTACAGTGCTAACAGGACTCCAAATCTCCGTTTAACAACCACAATCTAAACAGGTCAATGTCGGTGGAAGCTTAACCATCACAGTTACACTGAGTGAACGCTGATTACTAAAATGTGCTCTGCTGCAGCCACCTTCAGTAAAAACTCTTGACTTGGACTCGCTATGTAAGACACGCGAGGTAGCCTGGAGCAATCTGCGATTTCATTTCCAATTTTGAGGGTACAAGCGACCTACTGGCGCTGATCCGTCACATCGGGCCGGTAAAGCTTTAGTGTCCACCAGACTGTGCGACAGCTCCCTATGAGCCAGCAGGTCTGCTCGCTGCTTTAGTTTCTCACTACAACAATATTCAGTCTGCGCTCGGAAGCACCGATTTCTACGCACTTAGGAACATAAGGAAAACGGACACGGCTGACTAGACGCCACATTTTCTTCAACTTCATATAATACGGTGCTACAATACTGAGCTGAGACGTAAAGTAAGGTTAGTAGTTACTAAACAGTTTCAACAAATCTTCTAAAACTCGACGGATGGCAAAGATTAAAAACGGCTTTTGGCTAAAACTTCTCGACATTAAAATCGTACCTGCTATCTTTGATGGCGGTCAGGCCGGAAGGACTGTTGCGTGAGCTAAACGGGGCAATGAAAGCGCTGACCCGGAAAACGCTTCTGTTACGCTGGCGTGACAGCGCGCCCTGCTGCCCGGGAAGAGAAAGCGTTTTTCATTTTAATGGGGTTTTCTCATTTCACTAATCTGTCTCTGGAATCAGTCTATGTACACTATGTTAAAGGTCGTTTTATTCCTAAAATGCATTTGGAGGTTAGAGGATGGTTAGAGGATGGAGGAGGCTGTGATGATGCACAGCTTTATCCTATGCAAAAGTGTTTCTAATCTTCACCGAGTTTGGTGCATCAGTATATAAAATCTATAGCTCTTAATATTCTAATACAAATACCATTGTTGTTTAGTGAGACTTTTGATTCTTCTTGCCCTAAATGTCTAAATGTTTTTTTCTATATACATTGAAGGAAATAATTATTCCCCCAGAAATCACTGTTGGTGAGTACAGTGAGATGCTTCTTGTAGTTGGTGGAAATGTGAACCAATAGATCCTTTGGGTTTTTTGGCTGCTGACACACAACTTCACACAGACAGACACACAGCTCCTCCTTACTAACAGCTGGATTAGCTAATGCTAATAACACTTAACAAAACGTAAGGAGAAAGTTCAGGGGTCAGCAAAGCTCCTGTTTTCAATAAAGTATTAAACAGTCTTCATGAATGTTAACCTGGCCGACACATATGGTAACATTAGCTGTTTAGTATTAGCATAGTCCAAAAGCAAACCAATCCCCCAAGACAACAAAAGGGGCATAGTCCAACACAAAAAGTTCAGAGGGCCAACCGCAGGTCCAACAGTTCAGCAATAGAACAGTTCAGGTAGGCAGCAACAATGGCGAAAGACTTTTGGTGGCCAGCAACGGCGTGGCATGACAGGTGACCAGCAACGTGCTGGCAGTGCAGATTGTGACTGAACTGGATGTGGCTTGGCAGATCATGGATGTGTAGGCCATAGCTTGGCAGGACATTGATGTGCAGACTGTCTCGCTCAGGCATGGCAGGTCGTGCACGGCAGGTCCAGGCAGTGCGCTGTCTTCCGGCTGGGGTGTGGCAGGTCCAGGTGGCACACAGATCTCCAGCTCGGTTGTGGCAGGTCATACGGTGTGCTGTCCTCCAACGTGGGTGCAGCATGTCCAGGCAGCGCGTTGACCTCCGGCTGAGGAGTGGCAGGTCAGATGGCGTGCTGTCCTCCAGCTTGGGCGTGGCAGGTCCAGGCAGTGCGTTTAACTCCAGGTTGGGCGTGGCATGTCAGGCACGGCAGGTCCAAACGGCACGCTGGCCTCTGGCTCAGGCATGGCAGATCCAGACGGCGCGTTGACCTCCGGCTCAGGCGTGGCAGGTCCAGAAGGCACGTTGTCTTCTGGTTCAGCCGCAGCAGGTCCAGGCAGCGCGTTGACCTCCGGCTGAGGAGTGGCAGGTCAGATGGCGTGCTGTCCTCCAGCTTGGGCGTGGCAGGTCCAGGCAGTGCGTTTAACTCCAGGTTGGGCGTGGCATGTCAGGCACGGCAGGTCCAAACGGCACGCTGGCCTCTGGCTCAGGCATGGCAGATCCAGACGGCGCGTTGACCTCCGGCTCAGGCGTGGCAGGTCCAGAAGGCACGTTGTCTTCTGGTTCAGCCGCAGCAGGTCCAGGCAGCGCGTTGACCTCCGGCTGAGGAGTGGCAGGTCAGATGGCGTGCTGTCCTCCAGCTTGGGCGTGGCAGGTCCAGGCAGTGCGTTTAACTCCAGGTTGGGCGTGGCATGTCAGGCACGGCAGGTCCAAACGGCACGCTGGCCTCTGGCTCAGGCATGGCAGATCCAGACAGTGCGTTGACCTCCAGCTCAGGTGCAGCATGTCCAGGTGGCGCGTTGACCTCCGGCTCAGGTGCGGCAGGTCCAGAAGGCGCGCTGTCCTCCAGGTGGGGCGTGGCAGGTCAGACGGCGTGATGTCCTCCAGCTTGGGTGCGGCAGATCCAGGTGGCACGTTGTCCTCCAGCTCAGCCGTGGCAGGTACAGGCAGCGCGTTGACCTCCGGCTCAGGCGCGGCAGGTCCAGAAGGCACGTTGTCCTCCGGCTCAGGCGCGGCAGGTCAGACGGTGCTCTGACCTCCTAACCGGTCCAAATGGCTTGCTGACCTCCAGCTCAGCTGCGGCAGATCCAGGTGGCACGTTGTCCTCCAGCTCAGCCGCGGCAGGTCCAGGTGGCGCGTTGACGTCCGTCCGGTGTATGGAAGTTTACCAGAAACCCACACACACAGACCAGTACCTCCTCTTTGACTCCCAACGCCCTCTGGGACACAAACTTGGAGTAATCAGGACCCTAAAACACTGGGCAGAAAATGTTCCCTCTAAACCAGAAGGGAAAAAGAGGGAACACACACTTGTAAAGAAAGCTCTTTTTTGATCATCAAATCAGCAAAGATGCACAGAAAAGAAGGTCAGACAGACAGGTCAACAGGACAACACTCGGCTGTCCATCTGCATCTTAAGGACAAAGGTCACTCTTTCGAGGATGTCGATGTTCACATTTTGGACAGATTAGACAGATTGTTTGAAAGAGGAGTGAAAGAAGCCATCTATGCCCATTGTGAACGACCATCTTTGAACAGAGCTGGTGGCTTATGACACCAGCTGTCTGCCATCTATAATCCAGTTTTGAGATTCCTTCCCAGACGCCTTCTAACTTAGAAGCAAAACCCAAGTTCACTGTTGCCGGTGGCCTAGCACAACAAACAGTACCTGTTTTAATGAGCTGACCAGGCCCAAAACACACAGTATCTGTGGCCACTGACCCCGAAATACACAGTAGCTGTGTAAGGCAGTGAGTTTATTTACAGTGATAAAAAGTGAACAACAATAGGTGACAATCCTCGCACTGTGGGTCCATGCTGATTCTCCATGAATCCCACACAGTGCTCGTGTCCGTTGTGTGAATTGTGACAACTGCAATTCCCGCATTTGGCTGGGCTCCCATAACAAACTCTGTTTCCAACACCTCGAGGAAAACACACATACGTTGTTGATGTGGCAAGCTATGCACACACAAAGTTTTCACAAGCTAATGAATGAACTCAACATCCCAGCGCAGGCTGAAGCTCAGCCACACAGTTGTAGAGAGGCTGCTGACGAAGGCAATACACTGTAAAAAAAAAAAAGGATTTTGGGGATTATTATATATTTTCAACTACCCTGCTAATCAGTTATTCTGGTTGAAAACATTCACAAAACAAATAAAAATGGTTCTAAAAAAAGCATTTCTGTTTTCTTTTCTCTTCTCTGAAAGTAAACTTCATGTTTTTGAAAATGACAAAATTGGTGAAAAAGATCAAATTGTTACATTAACAGAGTAATTATTGGAGTCCAATATCATCAGTCACGAATTTAGCATATTTGAATTACCTTTTTGGGGGGCTGCCATCTCCCCAGCCAGCATTTGCCTTGCTTTAAACTGTCTTATTTATAATTATTTATGATAAATAATCATGTCTTATTATAATATATAATAATAAGACAAGTGTGGAGTTAAAATGTTTCATCATCCAGTTCTGCCGAGAGTAGTACACTGTTCAAGGTATTGAGCCAACCTACATTTGAAGAGCTCCATACACCTTGATGTTTTAGAGTGAAGGGAATCATTTTGTACCTCGTTTGTGGTTTTGATAATGTCATTGATTAAAGATGTTGACATAATCATTGTTTGCCGTGTCTGAAAATAAAATCTGGTATAAATCTAAAAATCCCTAAATATGTGGGGGCTAATTAGTTAAACTGATCATTTATTAGTAAATATTAAGTAGGTTTAACAACTGTGTACTCATAAATAATAAATTACTCCATTTCTATGAGTCTTTAGTTTCATAATCTACTTATGAGTGTTGGGCTTAAGGATGTGCATGACTGGTCGACTACCTGACTAATCGTCGCTTTCACTAGTTGGTACCAGACTTACTTGTTGTTTCATCATATTGTTAAAATTAGTGTGAATGCTGATTAATTGTTTTCAGTGTAGAGATCATAATCTTTATTATTATGTATTCCATATGTTTTGTGTATGCTATCGCCTTTAAAACCTTCAACTATGAGCCCTCTACTTTTCGACATGGGTGTTTGTCTTTTTCTCATTTCTAACATTTACCCACAAACCATAGTCGCCTTGGTCTATGGTTTGTGGGATAGGATTTACGCCTCTGCCATTAATCTCACCAAAGAGCAACCTCCTCCATCCAACTCTTCCACTGAGAACAAAATTAAAACAGCTCCCAAATTTTGTTTATAAATCAGAAGTGCAGGCTGTCTTTGCGCTGCCACCACATCCACATAATAAACTCTACAGAGTTAAAAAATATTTTTAGGATTTTCTAGGAGGCTGCTTATATTTCCATAAATGGACAATAACAAACAAACATAATTTGAGATTTTTGTTAAAAGTCTTGTTTAGCTTTTTTCAATAGAGGTAAATTCATGTTAATGGATTTGTGTTAATTTCATGTTCAGTATTTTCCATAAAAGCACAAGTTTATATTTAATGTGTCAATTAATTATAATTTTGGCACTTACAAGCGTTACTGTAATCCGATTACTTTTTTCAAGTAACACGTAAAGTAAGGGATTACTATTGCAAAAAAGTAATTATATTACTGTTACTTTCTCGTAAGTACGCTGTATTACTAAACTGTGATTTTGTTTGTGAGAATGTCTCATGACAATGACGTATGAGCGTGCGACATCTGTGGCAGCAACAGATGTGTGTTGCTGGAGAGAGTACGACCATGCAGCGTTTAAAGCTTGGAAGTACTGACATTACTTTGAGTTTGACTCTGAAAAAAAGTGACAAAAACCTTAGCGTCTGCTGTACACTCTGTGTGGGAAGAAAACCTCTTTCTACAGTGAAAAATTAAACTTCAAATCTGAGCAAACCCCCGGATCCCCCCATTGACATGAAAGCTGCGGCACCAGGAAAACCTCCACCGGCGCCACTCCTGCTAAACAGGTGAAAATAGATTTAAGAACAACAGGAGTTAGTGCCGCTGAATCTTTAATTTTATTTATTTTTTGCAGTGTTTTACTTTCATATATTTGAAATAGTGAGTGTAAACACAAAAAAACCCATTTTATTTTATATGCTGGAATATACAGGAAATTTCTTCAAGTCAAACACTATTGCATATCATTTAACTGCAATGCGCATAAAGTTAAAAGATTAAAATTAATAAAACAAGTTTTTAAAAGAGACTTCAATTTTATATGATGGATTATGCTCAAACAATAGAATTATGTTGGGTTTCATGTTTTTAAAAAGTAACTAAGTAATAAGTAGCTAATTACTTTTGGAAATAAGTATTCAATAAAGTAACAGGATTACTTTTTTGGAGGAGTAATCAGTAATTAGCAAATAATTGCTATTTTCAAGTAACTTGAGCAACACTGCTTACAAGTGGGATAATTATGTAATAGAATGTTTTATATTTGTAGCGGTTGTTTTTGAATGCTGACATACTGTATAAAAAGATAACATAAGATAAGATAAGATAGATCTTTATTGTCACTGTTACCAGATCAATGAAGCACAGTAGAACAATGAAACACACACACACACACTATGTTTGGCACTCACAGGAATATAAATATACTGTCATTTACCAGAATAACTGCTTCTATTTCTAAGCATACAGGAAAGGTGAAGTTTGGTTTTATGGCCTGACGTCACAGTCTTTATATGCACCTGTGTAACCCTATCCTATTGCTATCATACGGAAGAGGATTAGGGCCACTGGAAAAAAAATCTGAGAAAAAAGTCAGAATTCTGACTTTAATCTCAGAATTCTGAGAAAAAAGTCAGAATTCTGAGATTAAAGTCAGAATTCTGAGATCAAAGCCAGAATTCTGAGAAAAAAAGTCAGAATTCTGAGATTAAAGTCAGAATTCTGACTTTAATCCCAGAATTCTGAGAAAAAAGTCAGAATTCTGAGAAAAAAAAAGTCAGAATTCTGAGAAAAAAGTCAGAATTCTGACTTTTTTTCTCAGAATTCAGGAAAAGAAAAAAAAAATACGTTCCTGCTTTTTTTTTTCTTTCCAGTGGCCCTAATCCTCTTCAGTACTATCAAGTGTGAACAGTTCTTTCTGGTAATTTTTCGAGGGTTTTGGTGGGGAAGCTGTCCTTCATAATGTTAAAGTCACGGGACATTTTCGAAAAAAAAACCTCTAAAGGTGCTTTTGTTTAGACAGGAGGTAATGCGTTACGTTACGCCCTTCCCGTACCTCTGCTTTCCCATCAGCCATTGCGGACAGGAAGTGTCCTCTGCTTTTGGCGCGGTCCTGACCGCGGCCATCTTGGAATCACATCACTGTGTAAAGCAAGCGTTCGAGACACTGCGTGGTCCTCCGGCTCATTGATTGCGATATCCTGGCGCTAACTATCAAGAGGAGCTGTTTTGCATCCCGATCTAACAAAGCCAGTAGATACAGTCATTTATTTTATTTTGCTCGCTGAGTGCTCAGGAAAACTCGGGCAGAATTTTGAAGGAACCGCTATGGCGACTGCAAGCGCTACCCCAAGCCGTGAAGCTGGCCGGTCAGCGGCCTCCACTCCTCTCTCCCCGACTCGGATTTCTCGTTTACAGGAGAAACAGGAGTTGCAGCATCTGAACGACAGGCTGGCTGTGTACATCGATCGCGTGCGGGCGCTGGAATTGGAGAATGACCGGCTAATGGTCAAAGTGTCGGAAAAAGAAGAGGTGACTACGAGAGAGGTTAGTAAATGAAAATATTTCAGTAAACGTAATATCAGCACGTGATCCCTGTCGTAAAATGTGTAACTGAAAAAAGGCTCGTGCGCGCACATATTTAGTCTTGAACGATAGGGAAAATCGGTCATTATAAGTCACGTTAATTATGCGGCGTAAAATGTGTAACTAACTGCGCTCACATACGGTAAACTCAGCTTCACTGGTGCCGTTGGCTTTGCATTGTTTGCCGTAATGATCCATACTGCATCTGTATTCAAATGTGACCGGACCGGAAGCACTGAGCGGGTGGGTCTGCGCGCCAATCTCTGCTCAGTGATTTTTTTTTTAAATTTTATTTTTATTTTTTATTTTAATGTATTTTTTGCATTTGTGAATTTGTCCGTTCATTTGACCAAAAAAACAAAACAAAAAAAAAACAAAACTAAACAAAAAAAAAAAAAAAAAACCCTACAGAATCCATTTTTGGGGAATTTTTTTACCATAATGATTGATTTCCTTACCTGGATGATTGTATCAAGACAATTTTGCGCTTCATCAGATAAGCATCGATAGAACCTATCATGGGACAAAGGTGTTTGTTGTAATCTTGAATAGTTGTTGCCCTAAAGTTAAAATTTTAACTTGTGCGTGGTTTCTATTTTATATGTGACCTTTGCATGATGTATGATTTCTGCTTCATCAAAAAAACACAAAAACCCAACATATTTGAGTAATGGTAGATCTTGTAATCGTGCCAGATCCTTTATTTCTTCGTGCTGTGAGTCACTGTATGCTCACAGGTAGCAACCCTGTAATGGAACTGCTTCTTAAAGGAACTACTATTTCGACACTTGACCTACAACAGATAAATTTTGGTTTTGTAGTGTTTCTACTGGAGTTATAGCAGGTGGTGTTGCAAAGACACGTTGTTGCCCATAGCAGCATCAATTTCCTGTTTTTCTTGTAACGTAGCAACCCCAATCAACACAGCGATGAACGCACGCAATAACCACATTCGTGAAAAATTGGCCTTGTCCACCCTTTTTACACTTTCATATACTATGTTCCAAAGTTCCTTCTTTTATAACGAGTAAAGGAGAGCCCCTAAACGTGTTCTTTTATATTAACAATCACTCAGTGGATCACTCAATGCTACCTTTTTCTGCACACTAGCCTTATGATTTTATTGGTTGGCATGCCTAGTGCTAACTGAATTAACAAGCCTGCGTTTGTGACTGTTTTCTGCTGTTTTGTTGCTGTTGTTGTTTGTTTGTTTGTTTGTTTGTTTGTTTTTAAAAAAAACAGGAGTCATTTTTGTTGTACTGCAGGTATTAGGGAGTAGTTACCAATGTGGCTAACACTGACAGGGTTGCTACTTAATAATGTAATATAAATTCTAAAAATGTTATTTTAAATTCCAGTGACACTAAGGTAAAAAAAAAAGAAGGGTAAATTAGATCATAAGCAGGCAAGTTTAAAAAAAAATAAAATTCTGGATCCAGTAGAAGTGTGACGTGCTTGCTGACATTTTTGGAAAGTCTTAAATCCCAAACCTCTCTCCATTGTGTGAATGGTTGTACCAGTCTTCCTTGCTTTGTTCTGTCTTTTATAGATGCCCATGAAGTACTTAAGAGGTATTTTTTGCTCAAATGCTAATGCACTTCCTCTTTGTTGTTAGTTGAATCTTATTTAGACTCGGAAAGTCCAATGTGGTGGCAGCAGTGAAAGGAAAGCTTTAAGGCTATTTTCAGACAGTAATTACTTTTGTTACATCTTAACATTATATATGGTTACTGAAAACGTCACACAGTGTGTGTAGTTGTGGTAGTTGGATCTATTCATTCAGAATAATTGATACTGAATGAAATTAGGTCAGCTGGAAACGGCTGCTCTGACTGTTGAATTTAACACTGCCCCCAGTGCTTGACTGAAAGAGTTTTATTTATTTATCTTTTTCAATTCATTATTTATTCAGATAAAATTCAAACGGGAACAAATTTAATTTTAAGACATAATAATGGAGCCACAGTGTATATTTAGTTTAGTGTATGTTCCTGTAATAATCCTCTGTCTGATTAAAAGAAAAGAAAGGAGAAAAAAAAGAAATAGGTTGGGTTTTTTTTTTTTGTTTTTTTTTTAAGGTGAACTTTAGAAACCTGTCCTTCTGTTGTAATATGCAACCACTCGGAAGACTTTACATTCTGGAACAGTCAGTAGTGTTTGTTTTCTTCACCAGGTAATGTGTTTTGCATCCCTCTCTTTAGGTAACAGGCCTAAAGGCTCTGTATGAGGCAGAGTTGGCTGATGCTCGGCGAGTTTTGGATGAAACTGCTAGAGAGAGAGCCAGGCTCCAGATAGATCTGGGCAAGGCTCAGGCTGACCTGGAAGAAGCTACACGCAGGTAACGCCTTATCAAATACTTTTTTTAAAAAAATTTGAAATCGTGTTAACGTGGCTAAAGATTTTGGATGTTAGCTTGTAAGGGCCATTAAGTGACCACTTAAAGATATTAATTGTGTTCTGCCTCCTTGTCTATTTGTTCCAGTATAAAGAAAAAGGATGGTGATCTTGCTGCAGCAATGTCCAGGGCCAGTGGTTTGGAAGCCCAGCTGAATAAGAATGAAGCAGCTCTTTCAACAGCTCTAAGCCAAAATGCTGCTCTGAGCTCTGAGCTAGCTGATGTCAAGAGCCTGCTGGCCAAGGTGGGAAAGATGCGAGATGTTTAGTAAAAAAATGAAGCCAGAAAAAGAAATATCTAGAAATGGTTGAATAATTAGAAATGATAATATATGATCACCACAATACTTTAATCGTGATTGATATTACAATTTTGTTTACCTTTTTATTTGGGTATTATGTCCCCAAAAGTAAATGTTTCATTTACTTTTTGTATGCCAGACTAACATAACAAATGTTCTCTGCTTGGTCATGAAGAGCCAGCCAATCAGCCTAATGTTGTCCATGTGCTAATAAATGTCCCGGTCTTATGATGTGTAGGCAGAGGACAGCCATGCTGTTGGTAAACGCCAGCTGGAGGCAGAGACACTGATGCGTGTGGACTTGGAGAATCGCTGTCAGTCACTGAGTGAAGAGCTGGAGTTCAGGAAGACTATGTTTGATGAGGTAAGGGTTGTGTCGTAAATACTGTGCCTGTGCACAAGACTGCCATAAAGTTTGCATAATCAGATTTCTTTCCCTCTCTTTTAACGTAGCAAAGTTTTTGGGTTTTCTTTGGGTGACGTTTCTCTGTTACACTTCACTCACTCCTTGTGCTCAGGAGGTGCGCGAGTCTCGCCGTCGACATGAGCAGAGAATAGTGGAGGTGGACTCTGGAGTCAGACAGGACTATGAGTTCAAACTGGCACAAGCTCTACAGGTATGATTTAATTTCTGATGTTGCCGTGTCTGTGGCTGCTACAACCCAGTATATTTACAGGTACAGTTGTGTCATTGAAAAACAAATGTTATCATACAAATAATAAAGGCATTTTTAGTATCAGTCAGTCTTTAGCTCTTTTTTGCCTGTGGCACCATGCGCACATGCACAGGAGCATGGTGGTTGGCTCTGACTGTAAAATGCTGCACAATTTCACATTGCGTGCTAGGGCTTGTTAATTTTCTCTGTAACTGCTCAGCAGGCTTTCTGTTGAGAATGAATGTTAATCAGACTTGTGTGATCCCAACCAGGACCTGCGGAGGCAACATGATGCGCAAGTCTCTATTTATAAGGAAGAACTGGAGCAAACGTTTCAGGCCAAGGTGAAAGACACATGTTTGTCTTTTCCCCTTTTCTTTCTTTGTGTTTTATGCTCCTTGTGTTCAAATATGCTATCTGTCTCGTTCTGTCTGCAGTTGGATAATGCCAAAGTGTCCTCTGAGATTAATGACAAGGCAATGAGCTCAGCCAGGGAGGAGCTGCAGGAGTCTCGTACCAGAATAGAGAGCCTTGGGTACCAGCTCAGCGCCCTGCAGAAACAGGTGTGGCTTTATGGACACCAGTACACCCAAATGGAGATCTCTCCTACAGCTTCCACACTTTAAATCCCTTAAACAGCTCAGGATTTCTGGTGGTTTGCTATTTGGTTTTAATTGAGTGGTGTCTGCATGTTTGCTTTTGTAGGTGGCTGCCTCAGAAGATCGTATCAGAGAGTTGGAAGAAATTCTGTCGTCTGAGCGAGACAAGCACCGCCGTGCCATCGAAGCAAAAGAACAAGAAATGGCTGAACTGAGAGACCGGATGAACGCTCAGCTCAGTGAATACCAGGAGCTGCTGGATGTGAAGCTGGCTCTGGATATGGAGATCAATGCATACAGGAAACTGCTGGAGGGAGAGGAACACAGGTGCACATGTTTTATCAAGTACTTTATCATGAGGATGCCATCAGAGCCAGTACTTACTGTAGGCACCGTGGGTAGGATGTGTGGAAAGTGATACTTGGATCAGATTGGGCTGTTGGGATCGTTGCAACAGCATTGATTCCAACAGCATCATTTTCTCCTCCTGTTTTAGACTGAAGCTGTCCCCCAGCCCGTCTTCCCGAGTCACAGTGTCCAGATTAACAGGATCTTCATCCTCCCGCTCCTCTAAGAGGAAGAGAGCGGAAGCAGAGGTTAGGGAGATGCCCGAGATTGGAAGAGGAGAGGAGCAGTTGTTGGTGTCAGAAGAGGCTACGGCTACTGGAGCCGTCACCATATCACCGACTGACATGGATGGAAACGCAGTCACACTCCTCAACGATACTGAGCAGGTGTGTTAGGTGAAATTTTATATTGTGTCTCCTTTTCTGAACAAAGTGCACTTCTGTATTAAGGCTCCTCATGTCTTGCAGGACCAGCCTCTGGGCAACTGGAGATTGAAGAGACAGGTTGACAATGGGGAAGAAATCATCTACAAGTTCTCACCAAAATACGTCCTGAAAGCTGGGCAGTCTGTCACTGTGAGTAGATTGCGTATGGTTGCATGACCCTAAACGATCAGACACGTATAGACACACATGTAGTGGAGGTGAGACAGGAACACTGATAAAGAGCCCACCAGCAAAGATCATTTGGCCTGTAGCAGCCATCCTCCCTCTCCCTCTGTGCTGAATGTGCTGCCACCCACTGGTGGTCTCATGCTACTAGTATTTGACAAGGACACCAAGAGAAAAATCAGTCGTGAGGGATAAGGAGGGAGGTCTGTGGCCCCCGACTGCTAAACCCTCTGGGGCATTGACTTGTTGTCTCTCCACTGCACCTGTTGTCATTGATTTGCACCTGTGCAGGTGAAATGGATTCCCAGCGGCTCAGACTTCCTACCTGGACAGACTGATATTTCTCAAGTTTAACAGACTGTACCGTGATGATCATGCTGTGTAATATTGTAAAAATGTAATATGTGAAGCTGTATGTTATACTGTATGTTGTAAACAGCTTTTTTTGTTGTTTACCTGCACCTAGGTGTGGTCTGCCGATGCTGGTATGGCTCACAGTCCTCCAACTGACTTGCTGTGGAAAAGCCAGGCTTCCTGGGGCACAGGAAATGACATAGTTACCTCTTTGGTCAATGCTGATGGCGAGGTAAAGACGTCGGTGCATAGCTAACTAAACCAGTTTCCTTTGCTTGAAATTCGTACATGGTTTTTATTTTTTGAGTCATGCGGTGTTTGTCTCACAGGAGGTGGCCAGGAGGACTGTAACCAACACTCAGGTGGATGTAGATGATGTTGATGGCGAGGAGGAGACAGTGGCACAGACGGTACACTTGGCCAACAATTTTTCTTTTTCTTTACCTTTTTGGTAAAACTTTTTGTTTGGCTCGGTGTAAAGGAGCAGGGCTGTTACTGCAGTTAGATTAGATGTTAAGAAAACTATGAGCTCATTTTGACTCGGTGGCAGGAGCAGGTAGCAGAGCAGTTGGAGAAAGTCAATAAAAGGTTGATGAAGTAAGTGGTACTAAAAAGAAAGAGCTGGAGGAACATTTAGCAGCCGCTTAGGTTAATTGGCAACATGTGAGTCACATGACGGGGTCTAAAAGAGCATCTTAGAGAGGCAGAGGTTCACCGTTCTGCAGAAAACTGCGTCTACAAATTGTTTTTCAGAATGTTTCTGAATGTAAACATGTGAAGACTTTGAGTAATTCATCATCTGTAGTTCATAATATCATCATTGTTGGATATCTGCATCACCAGTCCCTTAAAACGGGCATGATTGTGTGGTGGAAATCAGTGCATGGGCTCAGGATCAGCGTGCCCTCCACAGATGCAGGTTGGAGCTCTGTCATGCAAAGAGGCAGCCACATGGGAGCGTGATCCATAGACACCGCTGTCTTCTCTGGACCAAAGCCAGTTTAAGATAGACTGAGGCAAAGTGGGGAAACTGCTGAGGTCATACTAACCAAAATCTCAGTGCCTATGGAAGTGGCAGTTTGCACCAAAAAAACAGGACAAAGCAGGGTCAGAACTGCTGAGCAGCCGGAATCCTCTAACAGAGAAGAATGGGACACATTCCTCTTCCACAAGTCCAACAGCTGCTCTCCTCAAGTCCCACACACTTGTGGGTTGCTGTTAGAAGAAGAGGGGATGCTACACAGTGCTGCATGTGACCCTGCGCCAACGTATTTATGACGTGTGGCTGCGATCACATTCAAAATGAGCTCATAGTTTTCATAACATGTTTATTTACTGAGGTTAAACAGTGTAGAACACATGGTCTGTCTCAGTCAGCACCTGTTGTAGGCTGTTGGATGGAGTCAGTCTTTGGAACTTGTACATCTGTACTGCTACACATGGAAGTCTCCCAATAACAAACCTTTTTGCTTCTCCTACAGGGCAAAGTGTCGTCCAGAGAGTGTGCCATCATGTGAAGCCTTCCTCATGAGTAGATGGCTTTTACCCTTTATATACTACTTTTTTTCTTCTAGAGCCATTCAGATATGATCCTGTCCATTGCCTCATTATTTGATGTTTTTACTATTCAAGATCATTTTTGTATAATGGACTTGGTTTTTATAGCTTTCCATATTTCTGCACCTACTTTAATGAGTCAATAAAAATTAGTCAGACGCCAGCAACAATGGATTAGATATGATGGATCCCAACTCCTAAGCACAACAGAACATGGTATATAGACACTATATATGGTATATATACTATATATAGTCTATATGCTATGTACACCCGCTGTATACTGGGTGTGTACTGGGTAAAATGCATCTGTTATCAAACCCCTTGTGACATCAGGGCCTTTCTGAATGTGTTTCTAACTTTAACATTTATTGCGTGGATACTCATGTTTGTCTGCTGCATGTTTTCTTAGTATTTTTTGAAGTCTTCCTTTCACTTGCATCCAAATGCAAATGAAACGATACATTCTTGTTCAGTTACCTTGGATTTCCCTATTCAAAAGGTGGTTTGCAAATTGACCGGATCCAGTTCTTCTACTTTGGGCTCAATCTAACCACCTCTGACCTTTGAGGTACACTCGGTTGATACTTGACCTTCTGGTCACAACCTAGAACTCTTTGTGACTATGCTCCGTACTTTTCTCTTCCTTATTTCTTCAAAGGTGAAGATAAAACGTTCTTAGATTTCTGAAAACTAAAAGCAGCCTCCTTTTTTTTTGTTAAATGTGGCTCCCAGTTGAGCTGCAGACCGAAATCCATAAAGCCAGGAAAAAACACAAGACAACTGCCAAACCTAAAATCACGTAGCTCTCCCGTCTGTGTTCTTACGACCCTCAACAAGACTAGCATGGTCAGAATTATGTGATGCATGTGAACCCTGCTTTCTTGGGGAAATGTGCTTTGTTGAACTCAGTCCTATCCACACCTAAAAGAGCTGCGAGTGCTCCAAAGCAGCTGTGTAAACCCTGACAGCAGACCCAGAGGAAGTCCAGGGCCCTCACACCGCTCCATTACAGTATTTGAATGTTCTTATTGTTCTTATTTAGCTCTTATTTTTTGAATTACACTGCAACTTGTTGCCTAGACTGGCTTTATTGGTTGCTAATAGTTTTTTGTAGAGATTTTCTTAGTGGGGCCAGCACTTTTTTTTTTTTTTTTTTTGACCAAAAAACACTAGTGGTTCATTTTGACTGGCAACGCTTCTGTTAGCAGATGCGTGTCTATGCTGCCCGTGTGTAGTCTGCAGAGGAAGAAATCTGCACTTGTAACAAAAACTGACTGATGCCTCCAGAGAACCAATGAAACTAAACTTCAGAACAATAATAGAACACTTATTACAAGTGCTGACATTGTAGGGTGGGTGGCGTTTTCTTACAGTCTGCTGTTCTGCCTCTTGTTGCCGTTTTCAGTTTTCATTCGACAAAGTTGGAGAACTAACTGGTGCTTCTCAGACTTGCTAAATGTTGCGTCTCTGAGCCAAAACACTCATCCCAGAAACAGGACGTATGTGTGCAGACAGACAGGATATTGGACTCATCTAACCAACATGCCAGGCTGTTAATAAACACCTGGATCTGCAGAGTGGAGCTGAGGCTTTAGGGTTTAGGAACATTTACCATGCAGCGGCCAGTTTTTCTTTGCTTGGGTTTGTTCTTCTTTGGACAGTGCAGTGTCAATTGGATTAGGTTAGATGATGAAATTAAAGTTAAAGCTTTCTCAATCCGAAACCTAAAACTGACAAACTTTTTGAAGTGTGTGGGATAAATGATGGAAGTAAGATTCCTGTTTCCTCAGACTTTTGCAGGTGTGACGTGATATTTCGAGTACACGGTCTCCGTCTGTACTCTGTTTCTGACTTGAGCACACTGTATGAGTTTTTCTCATACCTGCTGTGTTATTGTGGAAACGGCTCTCTCTCGTGTGTTTGTGTTGTGTGATTTACTAGTTCTATGTAATCAGTTTAACTTTTTTTTTTAAATGTGTGTACAATTCTTAGATTGGCTCTGGTAGGGTTTTTGTGACTTAATGAAACTGGGAAACTCGACTTATATTTCAGGGTCCATGTAAAAAAATAAACAAAAAAATTACCTAAACACTATTCCTGTAGTGTTCCACTAAAAAGTCAAAAGGCTTCACTTCATACGAACAGTTAATATAAAATGTTTTGATTTCTATTGGGAGAAAGTGCCAGTTGCCTTACTAATAACTGAAAAGTAACCAACATTGATGACAACAGAAGTCCGAAAAACCGGAGAAATGCTATTATTCATGTAGGGGTTATGGCATGTATTGTCTGTTTTATCTATGATTTTTCTGTCAAGCTACTTTTTGTACACTTAATAAATGTTTTACACATATGTATTTGGTATCAAGAGTCTTCTATGTGCATACAAATCATTAATATTAGTGGGGTGAGGCGTGTTTATAAAGAATGCCTTGAACAGACATCATTTGATAGCTCCTCAGTAAAAACAATATGAGTCAAATAATGGCCTTTGAGGAACTTGTGACAGTTACTGCTGCTGTTTATCTGACAGACTCTGCAGAGTCCAGGGTCGGCCGATTTAAAAATGCCACTTAATTAGAATGATTTTACAAATAACATGGGTCTGTGTGGCCCCACTGCTCAACAGTCTCTGCTTCCATATGTGATGAGACATGTCATTGAAGGCATTTGTACTACAACCAAGTCATTTTAACCTGATATTAGCATTTATTATTAGCTTGAGGTGACACAAATATCAAACATTTGAAAGATTGATGCAAAAAAGTCATATTCAGAGTAGCTCTGAGTCGGCCGACACCCGTCAGACCCTTGACTGAAGGTCGGAGTGACCTTGAACGTCAATAAACTACGTTAAATTAGTGGTGGCCCGTCATTAAAAGAGAGGCAGGCCCTTGCTTCGACCAATGAGAGCGCGGGAGAGAAACACGTGCTGTGGAGCTGTGACACCCCCTCACCTGAAGCCAGAGGTCTGAGAGCTCTCATTTGCCTGACTGAGCTACAGGAAAAGCCTCTCGAGTCTACGAGCGGGGCCTGGAGCTCCTTGGAGAGCGGGAAACAAACAGTTTTAAGTGAGGAAGGGGTTTGACGTTTAGAATCAGTAAGATCTGCGATGTTTCTGGACACTGATTTCTTAGTCCACTAACGGACTGGTAGAGCTGCTACTCCTCCACGTCTAAAGGCCGTCGCCTGCTGGGTAACGTGTTTCAGCCAGGCATGTCCATCAGAAGGGCCGGGGTAGACCCGGGAACAGCTCGATGGCTCCCCGGAGGAGGAGGTGGTTAGAGGGAGGTCCGAGCTTCCCTGCTGCTGCCTCAGCCAACCGATTTAAGATACTTTCAGTCGCAGTTTATTAGTGTTTGTTTACTTTGTTGTTAATTTGTCATGTTTTAGTTATACATTGAAGATCTTTTCTAATAAAATGTCTTCATATCATGAAAGTTAATGTTTTGTATTTGATTAAAAAAAATCAACAACAACAAAAGAAAAACTAAGCTTTCTTTTTACTTTTTTGGACATTTATTTATTATTATTATTTGAGTTTTAAAAAAAAGCATAAAGAGGGAGAGTAACAATCAGCCACATTCATCATGACAGTCCGTTTTTAGCAATACATTTAGCTCCAGCAGGGTAAACTTAAATGGCGGTAATCAATCTGAAAACACATTTTCACAAAACAGTGAGCAGCCTGTGATGTAATCTTGGTAATGAGCAAAGAGCTCTGACTGGTTTGTGGCCCATCCCTGCATTTACTTTAGCTTTAGAAAAAGGTTACAAAGTAGCTAAAATCACAGAGGTATGGCATTTCAACAAAGACTGTCCAAATTCCAAGGCTCCTCCAAATGCCCAGATTTGAAGGATGGCTCATGTGTATCCCTTGTGGCCCACCCCATCCCAGCATTCATTTTGGGTCATCTTCATATTCTTGGTGCACCACTCTTTTCCTAAGTACTTTACACAAGAAATGAACTGAAAAATGGGTCTCATGAAGAGTGATGAAGCCACATTTGCAATTTTTGGTTCAAATCTTCATTGACGTTACAGTAAAGCTGCCTAGGATAGTAAGAGAGTATAATAAAGGTGCTCATACCAAATCTTGGCTTTCAAGCTCATTACAAACTCTGTTTTATATGTTCATGCATGTTTGCCCATGTTTCAGCCATTTGCTGCACCAGCTTCCCATTGTCCTAGCAAAATGTAAAAAAACAGCGGATGAAGGGGTCAAGACTTCTGTACAGCTTTTCAATAGGACTGTAAAATAATTTGAAAGGAACTGAGGAGAGTTAATGGCTGGAAAATGTTGTATTCCATAAACTACAGATAAAATATTTTAGTAAATAAACAAAATCATGTTTTCTACTCCACCACTTGGAGGAAAGAAAAAAACTGTTTTAGTGTGGTCACTTTTTTTTTTTCATTTTAGTTTGAAAGTTAATGGAAGTGGTTGCAGTCATTCGGTTATAGATGAAGAAGTGTAGGGAGGAGGAGTAGAGAAGACGCAATCATTTTACGTCTCATATTAAGGTGCACTGGGCTAAATTATACACCATGCATTTTAGGGAAACATTGCAATAAAAATGTAAGTACTGTGGGGGTGCTGAGAGTAGAGCATGTAATATTATACTGTCAGGAGTATGAGAAAGAAAGAAGACAACTGATTCAAAACCCAAATAGAATGAAACTGAAACTAGATTTAATTTGTTTACTTAGAAATAACCCAGGAAGTAAAAGTTATCAGGTCATAATTTATGGCGTTATTTTTGTGCCACTATTCTACAAAAATAACGCCATATTAATTAGGTATCTAAGACAAACCCATTTGTATAATAGCATCCAATCCTGAAGCGTCATTCTAGTTCCCACTCCATACAAGTAGGTGGCGGTAATGCACCAATTCGTTCTTTGTCAACCGCTGATAAAGACCAAGAAGAAGAAGAACAAACACAAGGGAAAAGTACGGGAACCTGGAGTTGAGCTGAGCAACAGCATCCGAGTAAAAAAAATTTTGTTTTGAATGAAGATGGACTCTGAGGCTGTGGAGATAGACGGCAGCGTGATGGAAGGAGTGAGTACTCACTTTATGTTGGGGAGGTGATCACATGAAAAGCTGCCGGCTTTCCCCGCCGCTAATGTGCTAGCACAATGCTAGCGCGGCGGACAGCAGGCGGTTTTTAGCTCGCTGATGTCGCTTCTGTTTCCCCTTCATTTGCTCTGTGCAGGGCGGACAGATCCTGAGAGTCTCGGCGGCGCTCAGTTGCATCATCGGGTCCTCCATCAAAATCACTAAAATCCGAGCCGGCAGAAGCACGCCGGGTCTGAGGTGAGTTACTAGCTCAGTGCTAGCAGGCTAATGTTAGCCTATTCATTAAAGTTGATGCATCGGTTAACTTAAAAGTATTAACAAAAACAACCGATTGTCCGATTTATTTACATTGGTGTTATTTGCTCTACCGTGTGAACGCTGATTAGTTAAATACCTCCCGGTTTGTTTGCGTGCTTTTGTTGAGACTCAGCTGATTTAAAAACGCAGCTTCTGTGTGAAAAGAAGACCATCTGTCACCTTCAGCTTCAGTCTGCACAGCACGACTTTTAGCAGCTTCAGCAGAAACCTTCACGACTCTGTGCCGCAGAACTTCCTCGGCTTTTAATCAGTTATCTTAATTAGATTTTATTGATTACTGTTCGGTGCATTTTATTTGCGACGTTTTCGTGTGCATTTCTATTTCGTTCTTAAAAAGTTGGAGGCACAAGCCCCCTCAAAGTCCCAGTAAAAGAACAGAGTTCTGAAATTTCAAATCGTAACATTTTGATCAATTGTGTGCAGACCACAGCACCTGACCGGCCTGCAGCTGGTCTCAGATCTGTGTTCTGGCAGTCTTCAAGGAGCCAGCATTGGCTCCACTGACATCAGTCTGACTCCTGGTAAAACCCGGGCTGGGAACTACACGGCTGACACGCAGACTGCAGGGTAAGTCTGACCCACTGACTGCATCGCTTACTATGTAACCAGCTGCTATCTGGCAGTAATACAAAAGCTATTGATTGTTTTTGTTTTAAACATTAAACATCTATATATAATCACTTCTTGTGTGTGTGTCAGGAGTGTGTGTCTCCTGCTGCAGGTTGCTCTGCCTTGTGCTCTTTATGCCGATGCTGCCTCACAGCTCTGTCTGAAGGGAGGAACCAACGCAGAGATGGCTCCTCAGATTGACTACGCTATCAAGGTAATCGACATAGACACACCGCAGCCCTATAACAGACAAAGCAATCATCATTGGTACCCCAATACCAAGAACACAGTCTCCGTTTTAATCCAACTCACTGAAGAGTATAATATGTCAGTATGGACCATGATGTTTACCTTTAGAGTGGAAAGAGTCACTTTATTTTGCCTGGACCACGCTGATCCTCCATAGACTGTATTAAAGTTTGATAGAACACAACTTTTTATGCTGTCAGTGGTCATCCACCCAAGTCTAATATTCATTAGATGTTGCTGGAGTTCTATTTGACTTTTAAATCTAGTTATTCAGCAGTAATCTGATGTGGCCTATGAGACAGAAAGTGAAGATCAAATGTGTAGAAAGGGATAAGACAGAGTTTACTGATGGGCTTGTGATATTAGTCAACCAGAGAGAAACTTCGGGTTACCACAGTCTGTTACCCTGCTAACTGACTCAGAGCTTCAGTTAGTGCCTAACTTGATGCACTTCCAGTGAAAGTGAAAGCAGAGAACTTTAAGTGTGTGTTTATAGAGTTTGTTTTTATATTACATTTGATTGTATTTTTTTTTTTTTTTTTAATTGTCTTCAGGTATTCAAACCCATTGTGGAGAAGTTTGGAGTCCATTTTGACTGTGACATCAGAATGAGGTCAGTGTACCAAGATCTACAGAGTTGAAATGTTACTGGAGTACTTGTGTGTATCTGACTGTGTATTTGTGTATCAGGGGTTTCTACCCTAAAGGTGGAGGTGAGGTCATGGTGACGGTGAATCCAGTCAAAGAGCTGACACCTGTCACAATGACTGAGAGAGGAAACATCACAAAGATCTATGGTAGAGCTTATGTTGCTGGAGTTCTACCTTTCAAAGTAAAGTTCACACTCACTCACATTACTCATTTTATGGTTTTTACTGCGTCAACTGTTGTGTTTTTGTTTTTCTTGTGTACTGGATTATTTTTCCAGTCTTTCATTAATTTGCCGGTACACAATTTCTTCTTTGTTATTTTTTTTTTGATAATACAGTCACTGCTAATTAACTAGTCTTAGCCACATGCTATGTTTCAGAAAGGATTATTTGTGCTCATTATTAGCTCGTTGGCTAATGACTTGTCATTCAAAAATGGCTAGCCAATGAATAAGCAGTTTCACAGTGAGGCCTCCTACTAACGTCAGTTTTTTTTTTTGAAACTCTAATGTGATGACCTTGCTACGTCCATCTTTTATACAGTCTTTCACTTTGTTTATATTGAGCTACACAAAGCTCACCGAGGCTTCAGAACAGGATAAGGACTGACATCACCAGCTAGAGTCCAAGATGGCGACTTTAAGCCTTGATTTAAGTCTGTTGCGGACACGGACAGCTGGAGACCCAACAGCCTAGTGTTGGACTTGGTCGTTCGGTCTCCACCTGGCTAAGGAGTGCACTCCACTCCTGAATATATAAACATATCCACTCTTTGCGATGAATTGGCGTTAGGTTTGAGTCCTGTGCAGAACAGCAGTGGGGACAGTGCATAACAGTATAGTTAGCACTTAACTGTCATCTTCCACAACTGCACTGAATTCCTGATGAACAGTGTGCTATTTAACCCTTGTACTGTGCAAAGACCCAGAAATGAATCTACCAGCAGTTTATGGGATGCAGATTCTAGTCAGACAATTTCAGACCATCATGTGACTTCACAAATTTTCCATGTTGTTATGGGGGAATCATTTAGACAATCGTGATGCAAGACAAATTAGCAGTGGTCAGAGAGTTTTGGAGTTTTGGGGAGTGCCAGCCTCTCATCTATATCTCAAGTGCAAACAGCACACTGGATGAGTGTCTGGTTGCTTTAGGAGATGCTGCCCTTTCAAACGGTACATGCCAAGATAACATAATATGACATAAAGATATGGGCAACATATGTGATGCCAGGACAAGTTGTGCCTGGAACATACAGAGAAAATCTGAACCTCTCTGATTTGTTGCCTTCTGTTTAAGAAGAGCCACTGTAGCCAAGGTTGTATGCAGCCAAGGTTTCTGTGGAAATGGATTCACTTTCTTAAACTTAGTTAAGGAACTTTCGAATGAAATGTATTGTCCGGTGCTGCGTAGTCTGTTATTGTAAAACTAAATGTGAAAATGTCAGGTATGCTTTTCTTTATTGAGCTGACTGTAGTTTTTGTTTTCTACAGTTGGCTAAAGACATGTCAGCTGCTGCTGTTCGAACCATCAGGAAGGAAATCAAAGAACTTTACATCAACATCCAGCCACAGCAAGAGAAGGAAAAGGCCTGCGGGAATGGAAATGGAATATTGTAAGCTCTGAACATACGATGCATTCAGCATTGGCACGCAAGGAAGAAAAAATGTTCTGGAACTTTAGAAAAGAGGAAAAGCATTTGGCCAGAGTCCTGATCATTTAAAATCCTCAGCATGAAGAGGAGTTATAGCTTTGTGAAACCTGGTCTAAGAGGCCGTACGCTATGAAGCTCTTGGTTTAAAACTGCCAATGCTCCCCAAAGGATCAGCCCCCTGACTGCTTTTCCACCTCTTTTTCAGAATCATTGCCAAGTCCTCTACAGGTTGCATATTTGCTGGTTCAGCACTGGGAAAGAAAGGTGAGGAGTCACACGAACCAGCAGGTGGCAGCAATGCTGCAGTAATGTGATAAATGTTGACACCTCATTGAGAAATGTAATTTATATGAAGTCATTACTTCCCCATGCCCCCCTCTTTGAAAACAAACATGCTTTGAATGCTTGTTGGGCTGATGTTCTGAAACAGTGACTTTTCTTTGACAGTGCAGATGTTCAAGTACATGGGATTTTTGTTTTTCAGGTGTGTATGCAGATAAAGTGGGTATTGAAGCTGCTGAGATGTTGCTGAAAAACATCAGACACAATGGCTGCGTGGACGAATTCCTGCAGGACCAGGTGAGTGTGAGAGAGAGCGACACGCGCGCACACACTCTGCGACCTTACTCTGACCTTACTCTGACTCTCCTCTGCAGCTCATTATCTTCATGGCGCTGGCAAAGGGAACGTCTCGGATTCGAACCGGTGCTGTGACACTACACACACAGACAGCAATTCACATCGCAGAGCAGCTGACTCAGGTCAGAAACTCTTACAGCACAAGACTGACCCAAATGGTGCCTGTTCTGTTCGCGAGTCACAGTTTCAGTTTTAATATTGCTTCTTTATCTTGTCCTGGTGTCTGACGCAGCACCTCAGGTCATCCTCGGGTCTGAGTCGAGCTGATCAGTCATTAACCTTGTGTGCTGTTGTATTTGCAGGCAAAGTTCACAATAACAAAGTGCGAAGACGAGCTGAGCAGAAACATCACCTACATCATCGAATGTCAAGGATCAGGAGCGGTGAACCCCAACCTGTAGCAGAACACGCTGTGCACACACTGACCCCACGCTCGGTAGCTGCTCCAAACGTGGCCGACCCTCTTAGTTTCTGTCTCTCAGGGTTTTTTCCAGAAATACTGTAATAAATAAATCTCCTCCTTGTGTTCACATGTTTCTGCCTGTTTTTAACTGCTCCAAGGAAAGATTTCCAATGTTTCCCCATGTGCACTTCACTTTCCTGGTTCTTTGGTTGCTCTTTGACTGAAAGCAGATTTGGGATTATGCTTTTTGGTCAGTATCCTCCTTTGTCAAATTTGAGTTTTCTTTGTTCAGTTTTGAAAATTTTCATATATCCATAGCCTTGATTGAGATTTTGGCTTTTTGCATGAGAATTAAACCCTCAGCAAAGAAGGGTCATTGCAATTAAAGGATCAGGACTATTTAACACTTATGTGGAGTGTAGTAGTTAGACTTTTGAGAGGCTTTGTCAGTCCGGTTCAGACATCAGCATTGCTGATTATCTAACAGTGACCACTACATATGAAGTTTTGAGTTGTAATCATAACCTGACCAATAAAATGAATAAACTGTCTTCCAGTTCTATCTTTATCTGCATGCTTTGCTCAAGCTCATCATAAAACTGATTGCAATTCAACTACTGCGCAACCTTCAGTATGATTTCTTAAAAGCAATGGTTTTTGCTCAGAATCTACATTCATTGGAAGCATGCCCACTATGAACCGATGTATCGGGCCTCTACAGATGAGCGTACAGGCTGACTGGGAAGAGATGACTGCTGTGCTTCCCGAACCAAAATAAAATTCATTCAGCAAATGTACGGCATTCCCAGTTTACTTGTCCCACCTACAGGAGATCTGAAATATGGCAAATAGAAGCTTAATACAGATATGGGGATTACAAAGGAGGAAGTTCTCAGTTGGGGTGGTTGTAGAGCAGGTTACCGACTAATGACAGGGTTGGTGGTTTGATCCTGGTGTTCATATGAATAGTAGGAAGCGCTTTGATGTAGATGCATGTGTGTGAATGTGATGTTGTATAAAGTGCTATGTAAGAGCCAATCCGTTTACAATTAGCCCTGTGCTGTGGCTTTATGTTGTTGTGTAGGAGCTGTGAGTGGAGGTTTATAGATATTTGACCACACACTCCTACTGTTTACATGGTTGCAAGATTTAGGCTCAAGAATTGCAGTTCATATGTAACCACTTTAATTTTGGACTGATGACTTAACCAGTTACTACACACAAACACAGGACATACACCAGGACAAGACACTGAGTCAATAGAAAAAAGTTTGTTTGTGTTTACTGCATGTTTTGAGGGACGCCTGTGTGGTTGTGTGCAGATCCAGTGTATAAATTGATATAAGAGAGAAAATCAGTCCACCAAAAAGAAAAACAAAGTTCTATCAGTACAACAGAGCTGTACATGTCTATAAAGTGAGGTACTGTTACGGGCACTGATGAAGTCGTTAATAGGAGGATTTACAGCTGTACGAGGGGCCTGTTTTGGCCAAATCAGCCGTGTTTTTTTATTCTGTGTTCAGCAAATCTTTTGAATTTTTTTTTTTATCTTATGTTGTGGCCTGTGGTGTCTTTCTAGTTATTTAAGTTTTATGTCACCCCCAGAACTGGCAGGAGGGGATGACCCTAACTCTTCACACCACCTGTTCCTCAGGTTCCACAGAGTGCTCCACATCCACATTGCCCAGCTCTCTGGGCTTTGGGCCATGACTTTCCATGCCTGTTTGGATCTCCCTTTCTTCATGTTTTCAATACTTTTGCCATGTGTCATTTCTCATTATTGCGCATAAATTAAATTATGGACATCTATGGTTTTCTCTCCATGTGTGAATTGGATGGGTTGGTACTGAAAATTTCACTGAAAAACTGGTGAAAATTTCATATCAATAGCACCTTCAGAAATATTTTTACTTAGACAACTGGTGACGTGTTCAAAACGTATGTTACTCACTGTGTATTATGTGGGTGGTTGAATGGTTAGGTATTGGCAGGGTTTTTAAAACATTTTTGTAGCTTTTCTACCCCATGCAGTTTCTTCCCAAATAGCATCAAAGTGTTTTTGATGTAAAAACTGAATGTGTGCTGGGTAACTGGCTCCTGACTATTCTAGACCTGCACTTCCTGTGTCCTATGGTCCTGTTTCCGTGATGTCATTAGTTATTGTGTTGGTTGCCCCTCTAACTCACCTGCGGTAGGTGACATGATGTACAGTGTGCATAGCAGGAAGTCCAGCTCAGAATGTGTGTTGAAACCTGAGGAGGCTGTAAACTCACACCTCTGTCCCCTCTGGAACCAGGGGTAACCCAATCCAGGGCACCTGACACCTCTTTCCTTCAGCTGTACCCTTACAGTCTGTTTGTTCCCCTGCAGTATGGCAGACACCGGGTCCTGGAGGACCCACCAGGTCAACCCTCTGATACTCCAGCCAGGACCCAGACCTGGACAAGGACCGGTACCGGGGCCGGGACCTGGATCAGGATCAGCTCCCAACTGTGTGTGGATCTCATTGATCGCAGGTGAGTTTGAAGTCGTCATTGGGATACATACAGATGCTCAATGAAAGTTAAAGGACTACTCTGTAATACAAATACAGCAGGAAACTTTACCACAAACTCAGTCTGAGGTCAGAGGAAGGATCATTTCACCTACATTTCACACAGAATAGTTTAAAGAATTTTCTAGAAACTATTTGATTGACTTAGGAAAGACATAGGAAAAACAAAAGAATAGAAACTCCTATTTATTGTAGGGACTCATTATTGTAACTTTAATGACATATTCTTTTTCATATTTATCTATAAATATGACTTTTTATTGACTAAATGAGGCCTAAGCCCCATAACAAACACGTCTCTTGGTCATCTGCTTGAGGATTTACCATTAATTACAGATAATAGACTCAAAACACCTTGACCTTGGTTACCTTTGTTTATCCAGAAATGCTGATGTCTTGGATTTGGCTGGAGGAAGAAATCTAATTTCAATGAAATTATATTGCATTCAGAATTTCATTATTTACATTGCACTTACATGTTTCACATATTAAACAAATTTTAATATTAGACAAAGATAAAAGCTACCCAAACCTGTGTGAGAGAGTAACTGCTGCCTACACCTAAAAACTTGTGCCACCCTTGGCAGCAACAACTGCAATGAGTCTTTCACATCGTGGTGCTGGATTTTGGCCCACTGTTGCAGAATTGCTTCAACCTCATTGGAGGGTTTTTGAGCATGAGAAGAGCAGAATTTATGTTTCCACCAATTATACCAAGTGATCCAGTTCCTGAAGCAGCAAAGCATCCACAGACCATCGCACTACCACCACCATGTTTAACTGTTGCTGCTATGTCCTTCTTATGAAATGCTGTGTTCGTTTTATGGCAGATGTAACAGCAGTCAAACCTTAAAAAAGTTCATCTTTTGTCTCATCAGTCACAGAACATTTTCCCAACAGTCTTGGGATCATCAAGATGTTTTCTGGCCAATGTGAGATGAACTGTTGTGTTCTTTTTGCTCAGCAGCAGGTTTCTTCTTGAAACTCACGGCTGCCACTATTGCCCAGTCTCTTTCTTATTGTTGAATTATAAACTCTGTCCTTAACGGAGCCAAGCGAGGTCTGCAGTTCTTTAGATGTTTTGGGTTCTTTTGTGGCCTGGATGAGTCATCGGTGTGCTCTTGGAGCAATTATGCTGAAAACAGAGGATAGAAACAGAGTTGATAATGGCCTAAATTTAAAATGGACCGCTGTAATTTGGAGACAGCAACAAAGATGGTGTTGTAAGCTCACCTTGTTCAGACAGCAACAAGGGTGGGCAGTCACCAAGAGATGCCTCAAATAGGGTGAGACCTGTTGCAGTGGTTGATACTGGTTGGTTGATACCACACACCAAAGGTTGCTTCCTGCTCCTGGTTGGCTCTTTCGATTTGGCCATTAGTCTGCAGCTGGAAACCAGATGAGAGTCTAACATTTGGCCCAATGGCAATGCAGAACTCTTTCCAGACTCTCAAGGTGACTTGAGGGCCACTGTCTGAGATGATGACAACAAGTATCCCCTGGAGGCGGATCACATGGTCGATCGGTAGTTGATTCATTTGTAGTGCTGTAGGGAGCTAGAGTAGAGCAATGAAATGAGCAGCTTGGAGATCGATTCTCCAATGACGTTGTTAAGTGATAGCAGAGGCAACCCAATGACAAAATCCAGGGACAATGCATATACAGGTGGAGTACAGGTCTAAGTAATCCTGCAGGTGGAGAACTTGAAGATTTATTTTGGGCACAAATAAAAAAAGCAGGGAAAAGCAACACGGATGCATTTTGCTTTTCCGTTGCTACAAGAGCACTGCTCCTAAACCGTAAACCTGAGTAGAGGTGTCAAAGAAAACCATCTCTGCTGAGCGTCAAATGGTTGCAAACCTTGGCTAGGTCTACCTTCACTTTTGATAATGAAACCAAGAAAAGTCACAGATTCAACGCACCTGTCTCATGTTAACACACAGTCTGTTTTCTAGCTGTCTTTGTACCTGGAAAACATAGTCGTGGTGGTCTATAAAGTTCTTTGAGATGATGAGTATGTCATTTAGGAAGACAAAGATTAACTGGTTCAGAAAGTCCCGAAGCACGTTGCTCGAATCTTGTTCCGTTCAGTTGTGTAAATCCACAAAGAGCAGTAAACCTGTGAGCAGCCTCAGCAGCACGGGTCAACCAATCACAGCCTGAACACAAAGAAAATATACTGGAACCCACATTAGAAATCATTTTGTATTGTGATATTTGCCCCCACTCTGAGCCACCACAGTTATTCTTAACATCCCCGCACCTACCGAACCCCACTTTAACCCCATACTCATTTTTCTGTTTAGGTGTTGAGGAAGACTCACCATCTACAATGTAGGCAACAGCAAATAGAACCGTTTAAAAAAATAAAATAATAATTCCCTTTCTTTTTCTCTGTTTTATTAGAATTAGGATTTAGATTAAAATGTTTGTATTCCAATGTAATATCATAGTTTTATTAGTTTATCAATATAGTTCAGTTAGCTTTGCACATAAATGGCTGGTAGAAACGTCTTCCAAAGAGCTACTTTTTATTTTTTTTACTTTGAGTACATTTCAGAGCCCATACTTTTTCACTTTTACTTGAATCAGTTAAGTCAATACTTCAGTTTTTTATCACAGTATACTTTTTGGCACAAGTGTCTGTACTTCAATGCACTTATTTTATATTATAAAGAAATCATCTTTTAACCCCTAAAAACAGCTTATGTAATTTTGAACTTTTATTTTTAAGTTCTTTTATAATTTGGCTAAAATCATTTGAGAGCTGAAACAACACGTAGAGATTATTTTTCAGCCCGTAAAGGTCTGAGAGTGATAAAGGCAGCTGGAAACATTTTAAAATGTCATTTTACTGTTAACTGGATTTTAATGTTTGATGAAACACCTTCTGTTTAAACAGTAGTACTCATGTAATGTGCACATTTTATCAGCTCAGATAAGTGACATCAATATAGGTGCAGTTTTACTTTAAAGGGGTTTTAAGCTGCTGTTTGAATGATCCAGATAGCAATGTCACATGCTGACTGCCATACACACTCACAAGATCAGCCATAATGATTTAGATAGAGAGAGAGAGATAGTGACATAGTAATACCAACAAGTCATATTCTAAAAATTCTTTCACTGCGAGTAGCAGTACTTACCTAGTGTGCATAACGTGGACATGATTACAGTATAAAGACACCCTCTGCGTCTGATTTTCAGCTTAAAATTTGAAGCTGTTTTGTGAATGCTTTTAATGGCCAAGGTTGTTGGATGTCTGAGAGAACCATAAATCCATCATAATGAATATTATTTATATTTAATTATTTATTATAGTGATAGATGTTATCACACTGCAAGAGGAAAATTTCTTGAAAACAATCAAATGCTTCATAAAACCTCAAACTGCTACTGTGAAAAAAAAGTAAAAGATATAAAAACATGGAAAAGTTCAAAGCCTTGTGACTCACAACCTTTGAATGGTGTTTCTTTGATAAAGTGTGCCTGAGATTGCTCTTGTTTTGTTACTTTTCAAGATACTCAGACAATTGCTGACTGAGTTGCCTGTCCTGATATAACTTTTGTGGGAGATCTCTCAAATCTGAAAGACAACTTACACATCAAATTGTTAAAGGAAAGAAGAAGAAGAAAACTGATAATTAATTGTTATTGCATTGGCACATTCAATAAGAATAATAAATCTGACAGTCACACCAACCCTCTATATGTGCTCATTAGATCCATTTAATCCCCTGAGGTCTTCCTCGTTTCCTCCGCCCTCTCATCCTTTATCTTATATCACTTTCCCTCCAAACCATCTCAATCTTGTCTCTCTCACTTTGTCTCCAAGTTGCTCAGTCTGAACTGTCCCTCTCATTGACTCATTTTTAACTCATATAATTTGTGTTCTTTTGTGAATAAAATACGGAGTTTTTGGCTTTGCAAATCGTTGCTCTGTTTTATTTACATCATTTCTTTTGGAACCAACTAGTTTTTTCTTTTTCCAGCTTATCAAATACTAGTCGAGTAGACCGAGTGATTGAAGGCCTCGTTATTTGTTTCCCAGTGGAACTTGAAAGCAACGCAGAAAGGCAGCATGTTCTGTTTGGTGATTGGCTGTCGTTGCTATGGGAGCGGCTCCCGTTGCTACAGTAACGTGTCTTAAGGAGGGATTTAGGCAATCTGAGTTTTAGAGTGTCGGATCGTCGTCGAGTGGTGCTAACATGCTAATATGAAGGCTGAGAATACTTGTCGTTATAAAACAGAAAGCAATGAGTAGAAAGGATAGTATTTTCGAGGGGAGAAGCTGAAAAGACCAGTGTGGAACTAATGTGAAAGTTTCTAACTTTAGTTAAAACTCTGTTCAGCTGCCTGCTAGCCCGCTAACGGCTTATTGAACTGCTAGCAGTTCAGAAAAGTTTGTGGAGATAGCAGGCGGAGCCGAGACAGGTCAGGCGTTAGACGGATCCGTGACGGTGGCGGGTGCAAAACAGTCCCCGATCCTGTCTGCCTTGTTCAGGATGAGCCAGGACTCTGAGCTGCTGGGAGCCGTTGAGTTTATCAAAGGTAACTTTAACAGTATTGTTACAGAGTTAACAAGGGGACAAAAAAAGCACAATACATAGTTGTTAAACTATTTGTCACAACTCCACGGAGAACTGGGAGTTGTCGAGTTAAAAAAAAAAAAGTAAAATCCTATAAATAGAAAATCAACTTTATGCCATTACACAGCAGGTTAGTGATTGTTTCAATTGGTGACTGGTTTTATATAAAGTGATGTTGATGGATAACTTTGCTTAGCGCCTACTGAGCTGAAATAGAGATTGTGGCATCCTCTCAGATTTGATCAGTCATCGATGCTTCTAAAGAGGGTAACAGTGCTGTACACCTAGCAGCAGCATTCTGTAGAATTAGCCTTGGATTAGTTCCTTATCCTCTGCACTGTTTGGAGTCCCCAGGGCTGCCAACTCCGTGTTTTAAACAGAGATGACAGCTTGTCGTTTGTCGTATACCAGTAGATTCATCGTGCACACAGAAAGGTCACTGTGGAGAGGCAGGCATTGCATAAAAACGTTTTTCTACACTGAGTTCTACACTGTATTCCCTCTCCAGTAACACTGATCAGTTTTGCTATGAATTAAACTGAAATCCATTGTAAGCTTACTGTGTGTAACTAAATAACTCAGTGCATCACTCAGAGCTGATAAGCAGAGCGAAAGAGCTGGTGAAAACAAAGCAATAAAACCAATGCCATCTTTTGAGTGTGTGTCTGTGTCTCATACTAGTGTATAAACAAGGATGAGAGGGTGAAAAATATGCTTCATCACTAAGGTTTGGATTTCAGAAATGAATGAGATGTTTGGACCTAAAATGTTGCTCACTCTGCCCCATTTTTTTTCCTTTTCCTGCTGCCTTTATTAGGCTTTCGTAATCTCTGAAGTTAAATTCAGAATTCCAGAAGATCAAACTGTAGCAATAATCAGTCCAGACTGTGTTGCACTACAATGTTCTTGTGGGTTTAAAAAAATAAAAATAAAGCTAAGCTCTTTACATAGAGACGAGCTTCCTAAACCCTCATTTCAGAGTTGTAGACATACAGGAACAGCACAACATAAAAGTAGAAGAAGCAGAATGCCCATAGTTGACCTGTGTGTTTTTTGGTAAGCGTTGAAGGTTCAAAACTTATCAGCAAGTTGTGGTATACAATGGAAAGGCAGTGATTTCCACAATCAGCAAATCTAACTGCCTTTCATATCTGTCTCTAACAGAGCGCCTGTATTTCGCCACGTTACGCAGTAAACCCAAAAGCACAGCCAACACACACTACTTCTGCACTGATGACGAGTTTGTGTATGAAAAGTAAGTATATCACACCTGCTGCACTGCATTCTGACTATGTGTGTTTTATATACAACTTGCAAAGCCAGGCATTTGTAACCAGCTTTGTCAACGAGTGTGTTTAATGTTGTATTTGAAGAGTGTACCAAGGATTTGAGCTGTGCATGTGTAACCTGGCACACACATAGTAGGTGAAAGAGGTGAGATGCATTCAACAGTGTAATATTTATTTATTTACTTTTTTTTTTTTTTTAATGAAGTAAAAGGGATAAAAGCAACTGAGTGCTTTTCTGGATGCAGATGACTGGAAATTTTAGAGGCCTGACTGAACATTAAAAGAAGTTAGTCCTGCTTGGACAGTTAAAATGTTGAAGCGTGACCCCTTTACAGGAGAAATACCGTACTTCAGGAATTTAAATGGAGACTTTCACTCTCTGTATCACTTTCCTTTTCAGCCAGCAGGAGTCTGACTGACTGTATATTCTATGTCCTTTGTGTCTGCAGCTTCTACGCAGACTTTGGGCCTCTGAACCTGGCCATGTTGTACCGATACTGCTGCAAGCTCAACAAGAAGCTCAAGGTGAGTTTCTACTGCTGCCTCACCCTGTGCAGGAATGCCCAGAATGCAAAAGGACAGATGCAGGATGACACAATCTCACAGCAGGTTCACTCTGTGGCAGTGAGTGAACCTGCTGTGAGATTGTGTCATCTTATTTCCACTCCTCCTTCTGACTTCAAACCTCTGTTTTTTGTTTGCACGTTGCCACAGTGATTACATTCTTCTTGTCATTTGTCATGACGTCCAGCTGACTGGACGATCTGGATCCACAGCCTATGTTCATTCTCAAAACGCCCATATAAACACTGATCTGTGCTACGTGTTCATCCCACACCAGGCAGCACATCTTCTGCTGCCTTCACTTGTGCACTGCAGCCTCAAACTTTTCCAGGACTTACCCGACAGACGTGCAAGCAAAAACAAAACGGTCCTCATTTTTAAGGTGCTTTACAAAACTAAACATTATGGCTAACAGATGGATTTTACCATTTCGGTGCAGCTACCCAATCAATGAAGAAGCACTTACTGCTTAAAGAGCAAGAGTGAAAGTAGACAGTATATCCTCAGTTATAACAAAACTCATTTTTACAGCCGGGTGCAGCACAAAAGTGACCCATGAGTTTTTGGTTCTGTTACTACTTTTCTAACATAAACCCATGTAAGTCTGACTGCAACCAACTAACTGACCTGATGACTTAATGTTTGGTATTAACAGAAGATGGCACTAGACATGTTTTTAAAACTCAACTTTAAGCACCATCCATCCATCCATCTTCATCCGCTTTATCCGAGGCCGGGTCGCGGGGGCAGCAGCCTAAGCAAAGAGGCCCAGACCTCCCTCTCCCCAGCCACCTCCTCCAGCTTATCCCCTTTAAGCACTTATTTCTTAATTCCAGCTACAGTTACATATATGTCAGTTTTTGAGAGCAGGGCTCCATGGTGTAAATTAGTCTTTATGCATTTAGTGTTTCATGTCCACTTTGTTTAACCGTGGGTTCTTTCTTGTTGTTGGCAGTCATTCACACTGACCAGGAAGCGAATTGTTCATTACACCAGCTTCGATCAAAGGAAGAGATCCAACGCGGCTGTGCTGATTGGTGGCTATGCTGTGAGTACATCTCTGCTTCTTATCCATCTTTGTGTATAAATCAGAGCTTTTCATAGGAGAGGTGAAGCTAACAAACAAAAAGTTAAGGAAAGAAGAACAAGTGACATGTGTTTTGTTTTTGATCATCTTTGCAGTGTTTTGAACTAATTTGTCAGTTGTGTGACATCATCGGCACACACACACGCACACAATGGAAGGGCAGGCCCATTAATAGGTGCACTTGATCTCAAACTATGTAAGGTGTAATTCAGCTTAAGGCATTTAAGTTGACTTAATTTACTTCCAGAAGTGCATAACACTAAAGAGGACAAAGTGTACCAAATACTTTCCAAGCTCCTTAGACTACCAAATACTCAGCAGTGATGTTGTTAAATGGGGGAAAAAAATGTAATCTACAAAAACTCAGCAATAATCTTCAAAGTGTTCATTATGACTGTTCTGTAATGGATATCACTAATGGATATCAACTGCGCACATGCTTCTGTCCATCAGCAATGGGGCTGGGTATTGCCACTGATTTCTATAATCAATTTGATTCTGATTCACAAGGTCTCGATTTGATTCAATATTGACTCAGTCAGAAATATTATAATTCTGATCATTTATCAGTACATATCCATATTAAAAACAAAGCTGACACTTGTGAGACTTCAGAGGTATAAGCATCACAGCAGATGCCTTTGTGTCAAAGTAACTGAAGATAAAATGCAGAAAAAACATGAAGCAGATTTTCCTGGCCTGGCTTTTTATAGCCGATAACCACCTTAAAAACATTCTGCAGTAGATGAAAAATGGAAGAAAACCATGAATCTGCATATGAACATTACCTGATGCTGCTTAAGTGAAGCAGAGCAAAGTTACAGAGGTTTTATTACAGACTGAGCTAAGTGTTTTGCAATTTGGCATCATTTGTAAAAGTTTAAAATTCTTCTGTATTAAAGAGCAGAAATGAGGCTTTCTTGTCAGAGGTAATTTTGGGGGGATCTCCCAAAACAGCAGCAGACAGCGCTAAACACAACGGTGTGTTCGTTAGACTCGTGGATTACTGCATTTTTTTTTTTTTTTTTTTTTTTTTGGTAGTCATTTCCGTCATTTCCTACGGAGCCCCCCAGGGGACATGGGAGAAAAAAAAATTATGGAGGAAAAAAAAAAAATTAGGGAGAAAAAAAAAAATTAAGACGGACTTTTGCGAGATCTCGCAAAAGTATTGCGAGCGCTCGCAAAAGTATTGCGAGCGCTCGCAAAACTCCAACAATGGCGGCAGCTACTTAGTTGTAATATTACTCTTTCTGGGTCACAAAATACACTTTTAAGATATTTTGAGGCGTGAATGTAGTTGTGTAAACGTCAGATACCTGCTCGGTTTACAAGACATCACATATTTGCAAAAGAGCTCCGACGTTTTTGGAGATCTGACACCCACTAGCTCGAAGCTAACGGGCGGTCGAGACCTACTACAGCCGGGAGGAACACCGCTTTCCCGGCACATCGTGCCTCGACCTCCCGGTCGGCTTCGAGCTGGCGGCCACTAGCTCGAAGCTAACGGGAAGTCGAGACCTACTACAGCCGGGAGGAACACTGCTTTCCCGGCACATCGTGCCTCGACCTCCCGGTCGGCTTCGAGCTGGCGGCCTCCGAAGAATGCGGCTAAAACTTTTGCGAGATCTCGCAATACTTTTGCGAGCGCTCGCAATACTTATTGCGAGATCTCGCAATACTTTTGCGAGCGCTCGCAATACTTATTGCGAGATCTCGCAATACTATTGCGAGATCTCGCAATACTTTTTGCGAGCGCTCGCAATACTTATTGCGAGAGCTCGCAATACTTTTTGCGAGCGCTCGCAATACTTTTTGCGAGCGCTCGCAATACTTTTTGCGAGCGCTCGCAAAAGTCCGTCTTAATTTTTTTTTTTTCTCCCTAATTTTTTTTTTTTCCTCCCTAATTTTTTTTTTCTCCCATGTCCCCTGGGGGGCTCCGTAAATTTCCAGGTTTCAAAAAAGGTGGTTTTGATTTTCATGGATGAGACTCTCTCATGACTCAGTGAGCAGTGCTGCTGGATTCTCCACATTTCAGTTCCTGTCGCCTCATTTAATCAGTCTGTGATTTCTGTGCACGTTATCTTGTCACTACATTGAAATAAACCCTTAAACAATTGTTAAATCTTCAGCTTCTTCCGTCATCATTCTGATCCGTTTTATAGCCAAAGTTGTACAAAACTATGTTTTGGTATCAATTTTTAGCTTCTTAAAAACATTCAGCATTTTTTAAATGCATTCTCTATTAATATCTGTCCTCAGGTGATTTACTTGAAGAAGACCCCAGAAGAAGCCTACAGAGCTTTGATCTCAGGCTCAAATGCTGCTTACCTGCCTTTCAGGTGAGTCTCTCAACAGTAGTATTACTGCAGCAAGTACATTTACCATACTAGACATCTGTACCAGCACTGTTGAAGATCCATAACTTGCAGTTCAAGTTGGAGATTAAAACAAAAAACAAAAAAAACAACAAATGACAAGGTTGATTCAAAATAAGAATTCTTTTTTTATTCCATTTGTGTGCTGCATTTCCAAAATTAAATGGTGACTTGTCTGAAAAATAATAGTATTTAGTGTTCTTATGAGCTGAGTTAAATGTTGTGAAGCAAACAACAACAACAGATCTGTCTTCAGGCTGGCGACCTAGCCGCCCCTACCTTACAATGCTCTTGGCTAGTAGAAAGCATATGTTGGTTATACACTTTTGCTTTCTACTGTAGCACTATTTGTTTCTAATAATTTGAATGCATTATTATCTCTGTGGAAGTTTAATAAAATAAAATATTTTCAGAGGACTTCTCTGGTATCAGTATTGAGATGCAAATTTCTTTATTTTGATGGGATTATCTTATTTTGTGGCATTAAACCAAAGCTGTACGGTTACAATGTTGAATATCCAAAAGTAGAAAGGTAGCGTTTGCCCAAAATCCCCCAAATCTAATTTTTATCACTCTATTATGGTCATGTCAACAAACATGTCTACTAACGCTAAGCCAATCAAAACTAAAAAAAAAAACTTCAACACCAAATTATTATTTTTAACAATTAATGGCGACACCACCATAATGTGTTTTCAGCAGCACAAAAATGTCCTCCTATTGATGTCGAAAAGCTTTCCAAGAACACAGAGTAAGGTACATTTTTAGTCCTTAGCTTAGAGTGTGTGTGTGTGTGTGTGTGTGTGTGTGTGTGTGTGTGTGTGAGTGAGAATCTTATTTTATCTTTTATTCTAAAAGACCTGTGGTTTTCCTCTGAATATTTAACATTTGTCATTAATAAAACAAAATTCATTCTTACTAAAATAAGTTTAGGGATGCAGCTATCGTTTAAGTGAAGCGTGTTAGCAGTTTGTATACCACAGCTAACAGTCACTGAGAGACCGACCCAGAGCAGATGAGCTCTGTGTAAGAGTGCGTGCTTACAATAAAGGACTTCTTGTTGTCACTCACTGAATTGTTACATAACAGCTGAGCGTGCTGTTGAACGGAGGAGGACTCTGTTTTTCTGGTGGCCTCATGAGAAGCTTTGAGGTCTCACCTGGCTGCTAATGGATTAAACATGATGGGTAGGGCCCACCTTTCCAGGGAGGGTTAGTAGTGAAACGTTCAGTGTCTGATCACAGCTCCATTAAGTTGTAGCTATAAAGGATTCAGACCCCTGAAGCAGCTGCAGCAAACACTACTCCTAAAGACTGAGGCCATCTGTTGGAGGTGCAGCTTGGGTGTCTGGGTCTGAACAGAAATAAGAAGAATGTTTAAAATAAAAATGACATGTCTGTTTTTGCCACACCAGGGGCCTGTTCTTCGTACCGCGCTAAGTAAGTTAGCTGGATTAGATTGTTGACGATTTCGCGTGATCCTGGATCGTTCGGTTCCCCGAAGCTCATCCGGGACTTGCTGTCATAGCAACAGAGCCGTAAGCGTAAACCTGCTCGGGAGCAGGCTTACTTTATGTAAACAGGATTAGATCGCGGCCACGCAGGTATGTCCGCTTCATTTATACGAAAGCAACAGCGATATTTTACCACTGTTTCACCATAAATAAATAACATCAATGTAACTAAAGATAATGCAGCACTTGATCCTTTTATTGATGTCACACAGATACATGCAGGTCATTTCCTAAAAAAGGGAAATGAACTATTAACATTCTATTACATGTATGTGATTATTACAGATGTAATTCATATTTCAGAGTAGTAATTGTAAATTACTTCGTGTAATCAAGATGAGAGACCACGGCTATAAAAGCGAAGGTGGATTTGGGAAGCCTGTCGCAGCCATGTCCTGTCCGTTTACGCGACCAACCCATTGCGGAAGGTGCGAGATTGATAAGGAGAGTCCTCAGAATTCAGCGTATATTGCGGGATAGACAGGATCCTTTAGCTCAGCGCGACAGTGTGCTCATTGAGAGATATCGATTTTCCCGTGAGGGTATTATTTACTTAACCAACTTGTTGACGAGGGGGTGCAGGACCACCACCTGTCTTTTTTTCCTCTGCCCTTTTCTTGGTTGCTGTTATGAACAAACTAACAGATTATTTCAGGCCAGTATTACCTTGCCAAGAGACGCAAAGCAATCTAAGAGATAAATATTACCATTCTGTAGAATACTCCTGTATTCCACTTTTACTTGTTCCCATGTTCTTGTGGGTCCTGTTCTGGCTCTAATGTGAAAGGGGATATAATATAACATATTATAATATAATATAATGCCATATGATATTGGACAATATAGTGTCATATGATAGATCTACCCTACCGCCTACTGGTGTTGGCCAGAGGGGCCGATGGCGCGATATGGCAGCCTGGCTACAACCGTAGCTGCCTCCACCAGTGTGTGAATGTGGGAGTGAATGAATAGTGGTATCGTAAAGCGCTTTGGGTGCCTTGGAAAGCGCTATATAAATCCAATCCATTATTATTATTATTATTAAATTACCTACGAGTTTGATTTGTCAGCAACTTTCTGCCAGCCCTCTCTCCTTGCTTTTGCAGCCTTTGCAGTGTTCCCTTGCGTTTTAATTAAACTCTGAAACTCCTGAAATCCCTCACTCAAGAGTTCTTGCTCTGCTGCCGGAAAATACCGAGCACGCCCCTTCGACATTTTCGCCGACCAATCAGAGGGTTGCCGATCAATGTTTCTACTATCGATGCGTAGCTCCTTTTACGACACCCAGTGATCTCACATTACTTCATCCAGCTGTACTAATCGTCAACAACAGGTGTGTTCGGAGAACCGGATTAGCGAGCTCACGGTTAGCGCGATGATTTGGTCTTGGATGTGTCATTTGATCTTGGATGTAGTAAGCGACGTACGAAGAACGGGCCCCAGGTGTGTGTTACCCTGGTAACTGATTCAGGATTGAAGTTGATGCTCTTTCTGGAACAGAAAACCAGAGTGTCCCTCATCTCAGGGTTAACAAACTCAGAGTTGATAGCCAAACCTACTTCTTGGAATACCCACATGGACATGGTCACCTAAAACTTGGATGGTGTACATATCAATAAAAGAAGGAAAACTGTTGCATAAGCGAAAACCTGGAGCGATCCCTTATGTGTCAGGACTCGGAACAGTTAAGATACAGTTTCTCTAAACACAGCGTCTCTGTGTCTTTTAAACCCCAAAACATGCTGCGCCAAAAATTGGTACACCCCAAGGATCGGGTCTCCCAACACAGAGTAATATAGTGTACGCTGTGAAGTGCCAGGAGGATTGCCATGATTTATACATCGGGGAAACCAAACAACCTCTGGCGAAGCGCAGCAGATAAAAGCTAACTCATCAAGTCAGGACTACGCAGTCTATACACACCTTCAGGCCAGTGGACGCTCTCTCAATGACTAGGATGTGGTGGTGGGAGGAACGTTGGTTTGGGCGGGCAGTCAAGGAGGCCATTTATATGAATGTATGGTGTCTTCACAATATGTATCTCTGCAGGGATGCTTCTTTTGGGAATTGTACCTTCAACCTGACTGTGTTGGACTGCTTGCAGGGCATCAGGAAGGTGAGGTCAATGTGCCATCTGCTGAGTACTTGAATTTAAAATCTTAGTTTATTGGATTAATGACATTTTTTTTTTCCACAGTAGATGTTCCACACTACCTTTTTTCTGTGGGCATTATTACATTTTCTGTTTCTTTTAGTGTCTATAGTACAGTTTACACACGTTACATTTACATAGATCAAATTACTCTTGTAATGTACTGAGTTCTACATTTTTAACATTTTTGTTATATCTTTTATATCTTTATATTTTATTGCTCTGCTAGACCATTACTGCAGCCATCTTGCAGCTTTGTTGCCGATCTTTCTGCCCTCAGTTTTGTTCAGTTGTTTACAGAGTCAATCATTCTGTGTTTCAGGCTGTGCAGCATGGCTTCTTCAACTTCGAAACCTTTGATGTAGACGAGTACGAACACTATGAGGTATGAATACTCGCATCATTAGTTGCCAGCCGCTGCCAGTGTTTACTTCATCAAGTCAGTCTTTAAAATTCAGTTAGAAGGGAAAGGTTTAGAAAGACAAAAAACCAATCTGAGCCTGGTTGACAGTCATATAACTTTAGACATCAAAGCAAAACACGAAGAGAGTCACTCCAACTGAGTTCTGTCTACATTTGTAATGAATTAAGATTTGTTTTAAAGAAAGTCAGCACAAAATTAATACAAAATTCAGCGTGTTTGTTTTGCAGACTAAAAGGATGTTTACTATTCTCACATTATGTAGACAAAAGCACTCCTTGCAGAATGGAAAGAATCTTACTATAATGCGCAAAATCATGAGTTGAGCAAGCAAGCTTGGCACACAGGTACATCTTAGACCCCTGTCGCTTCTTATCTATATCAAATATTGATGGAAATACACATAAATATACAGGAAGTTCCCCTTGTTTACATAAACAGCATCTACCACTCGTATTTGTAATTTTCTTAATTTGATTAAGTACAGCTCTCAGGGCATTATTAGTTAAAATTTAACTGACAAATATTCAGGATTTTCATCATCATTTCTTGCGTAGAACTGCAAGCATTCATTCATGATCTAAATAATTGATAGTCTTGTAATTAGCTTTGTTAATCTGATGTGTGTGCTTGCTTTTACTCTTAATGGAATTTTGACTACATCTTCTAAAGGTTTTTTGTTGTTGTTGTTTTTTGTTGGTAGCGCGTGGAGAATGGAGATCTGAACTGGATTGTACCAGGAAAGTTTTTGGCCTTCAGTGGTCCTCATCCTAAAACTAAAGTTGAGAACGGTGAGTGAACGTGTTCAGACTGCAGCCTGTCTTTTCTGCAATAGCAAGGGAGTCGGGTGTGTGTTGTTTTAGCATATATTATCATTTTCTTGTCTGTTATCAATTTGGTCGGTTGTGGAAATGGGGGGTGGAGTGGGTTTAGGGTTAGAACACCTCCAGTTACATCATCAGAAGGTCAGATACCATTACCTCAGCTGGGGTATACCAGGGATGAGCATTTAATTTACACGAATTATGAGGTCCGGGGCAATAAGATAAACTCAGTCTGCTCAGTATTCATTTTGTGTCGTTATAAACTTTTACTGGTAAGAGTAGACGTTAGTTAGGCATTGGAAAATGTGAAATGTTTTTGCCCCCTGGTAGTGTCTCCCATGGCAAATTGAATGATTCAAAAACCCCTAAGAGCAGAAGATCCAGGGAACAGTTTACTTTGCCTGGGATAGGCTTACTAGGGCCCCCGCCCTCAAGCCAGGCCCAGGGAGGGTGCCTGAGGGTAAGCTACTGGTGGCTGGTCCATAGTCTGTAGGGCCCGGTCGGGCACAACCCGAAAAGGGACATGGGCCCACATACCTGTAGGCCCACCACCCGCAGAAGGCGACGTAAGCGTCCGTTGCATTGTGTGCTGTGTGGTTCCCGCTTGCAAACAGTCAGGTTCTTGTATTTTGTCTGCACATTGGGCCTCATAGTGATTGAAACACAGCTCTCTGTTCTCCACAAACTAAGCGCTTGGCTATGTTGCTGCCGATGACAGAAAATAAATACTTAAAATTCCATATTTTAGTAAAAACTAGAGATGGCACGATACCACTTTTTTATGTCCGATACCGATATCATAAATTTGGATATCTGCCGATACCGATATGAATCCGATATAGTGTTTTTTTTAATCAATAAAAATGTTTTTTTAATATCTTGCTGCATTTTGTATAAGTTCATACTCAAGTTTAAATAAACAACAACACTAAAGCTATTCTGTTATACCTGTATGTAAAAAAAAAAATACACTGCACCCAAAATATTTCATAGTTCAGCAAAACTGATCAATCTAATAAACTTAAACCTACACCATCATCCCTATTCTGGTATTTTAAAGAGTACTTAGCAGAAATATTAAGCAATCTAACTAATAGGGTTGCAAACGCCCAGCAAAATGATGCTTAATTGACGTAATCAACTTTAATCTGACGCAGTGTGAAAAAAAAAAATGCACAGAAATAAATTATTTTTCAAGAATAATTAAATAGATTCAACATCTTTCTTCAACAGATTTGCAGACTGCACAGATGGTATCTTCCCAAAGGGAAAAATACTATCCGGTTGTTCAGTGATGACGCGACGAATCCTACTTCCGGGTCTAAAGTAGTCTGCGTTTAATATGGCTTTTGTGTTGTTAACATGTTTAATGTTATGTATTTTCTTCTATTTGATCTCAAAAAGCTCCTAAAACAGTCAGTGATCACTGTTGACCTCCCTCGGCTTTTATTACCACTAATCATTTATTTAAGCTCAGTTTTTAAAACCTTAGGATGTAACTACAGCCCAGCCCATGCAGCAGTATATGAATGACTAACCTCATATGTGGATGGATCTCAGTTGTTCTCCTGGCTGAAGTTTGGTCCTTTTACAGCATCCTGCCATGCGATTACATTTGTTCCTGACCACCGACAACACTCACGTTAACTTTTATCGAGTGGGAAAAAAAGTTAGCTTGTTTATATTAAGCTAACATAGCTGTGTCGCTAGCGGTCACGTAGCACATCATTATATACCAGCTAGCCCAACTTCAGTAACCCTACAAACGTCACTGCTGTTTAGTTTTCTGTCTTCATTTATGCTGGAAGTGATAACAGAGCTGTACGTTTTAATTTGTTTCCAAAACCCCGCAGTCAGGACATGCTATATTGTATTTAGATAGAAGCTAGCGAGCTAACTCCCTGCTAACTTCTAACTCCGTTAAATGTCATAAATTCCGTTTTCATGGCTGCCTGGATGTTAAACTCAATTGTTACACCTGGTAGAGCAGAACGCTGATCATTTTATTAAAGATGAAAGACTTTAGACAGTTTTTCAACTCTCAGTAATGCCATAGTGATCGTTTGATATATGGACCTGCAGCGGAGTTTAGACCCAGACACGGCTAGTGACGTCAGACTGAACAATCGGATAGCTTACTAGGGTATATTAGACTTAACAGTTACTATATACAGTAATGGACTTCCATACATTTTACATCAGATTAAAACTTTGGGTGTAAGATTCAGATAATTATTTATTAAAAGCTATACATTTTAAATGAGAATAAGAAAGAAAAGTATGTCTTTGTGCCCCCTTTTCCCTGTTCATGCCCTATCGGCCCCCCTGGCTAAACTTTGCTAGATCCGCCCCTGCACAGTTACCAGCCGTCAGCTGCGTAGAAAAGGATCCTGGTGTAGAAAGTAATATTAAATCAATTCTAACAGCAGCTTATCAAGCTTAAACGTGCTGCTGTTGTCCAGCCGCTGGTTTCCTCTTTCTGGCGCGAAGTGGGGCAAAAACAAAGAAGAGAGATGGACTTTTGACAGAAAAGCAGATCAGCTGATCATTAAGCAGTTTCATGATTGAAGTAGCAGCAGGAGAGGGAGGGAGAGAGAGGCAGTCGCTCCATATATCGGTTGTTAAGCTTAACGTGGGAATGCTTTACAAACATTCAGAGATGAACTTAAGCATTTGCTTTACTTCTCTTGGGGATAACTTCCTCGGAGATGAAATGCTGGTTTGGTAGCTATGCTACAAATACACACAGCCGCTCTATCACGTGATGCATACTGCTCCGACGTGCTATGGTTATGAGCCGAGTTACGCCGTGTCGCAAGTTTTTTGAGGTGCTTTTTTTGATATTTAATGGATCGGATTCCATTTTTTTATTTCTCTCCGATATCCGATCCAGTAATTTACGTCAGTATCGGACCGATACGTAATATCGGATCGGTCCATCTCTAGTAAAAACCCTACAATCATCTTCATGCATCCATTAGTAAATTAAAAAAACAGTAGTCTTCTATATAGTTGTGTTGTGATTTGCCACAGACTGCATGCAAACTGCATGAATGTATACTTATGTACTTTAAATCTTAATTTACCATTGACCTCATGTGGGCCAGTCAGCAACAACCAAGGGACTAGATGTGGCCAATGGGCCATACAATGCTCAGTTTGCCCTATTGGCTGGCTCAGCAATGCTCCTGTCAGGAGGAACTAGGGAATCCTATATAATAGGGTGACATGGTGTCAGATGACATTCAAAAATCTGATCTTGCTACTCACAGATGTCCACAGTTGAGTGCACAATGCAGTCACTGGGAACTTTGTTATGCTGCAGTTATATACTAGTTCACAAGAAGTAGCAACACTGTCCTGTAGCTAGTGCTTGTATTGAGTGTGTTGAGTAGCAGATGCTACTACCACAATGCCGGATTTACACAGCTTACTATCCCCGTCTCTGGGTGCCAGGAGACTAGTGTTAAATGGTTGTAGCATAGGTCTGAAGTATGGCGGGGTCACATACTCCTCTCCTGCAAAAGCATCAGTGAAGTGTTGAAGGGGTTTCTGAACTGGCTTCTAAGTATCCTGGCATGTAGGTACAACAGGCCTGGTTTTCATGTTGACAGAGTGGGCTTTAGATGGGGTCTTTCCTATTCCAGGACCCTCTCTCAAGCATTAGCAGTCTTCATTCCCAGTGAGTGGCTGTCATGGTGATGAGCTGGTGGTGAACTGGTAGACATGGCATAGAAATGGCCTAGGCGGTATTGGCGTTGTCGTGTTGTGTCATGTTATGTAACACATAAAATAATAACCAAAAAAAAAAGTAAATCTTTCATTTTTATATAAAAAGGCATATCAAAGACAAATTAACATCCACCTGCGTTTAGTAGAGATATATAAGTTTACTGTGTTGCATAATGTGTAAACTACAAATGCCTTTAGCTTGTAAATATTGGTGAAATCACCAGCAAATGAGGGAAATTGATGTTTCGTTGTTGTTTTTTTGTTTTTTAATAGATCTTTTCAGTCTCTAATAATTATATATGTAAACTACATCCCTGTCTCTACTCAGCTGGGGCTCTCATTCACTCTTACAATCTTCAGTCTAACACACATGCACGCACTCCAGTAGGGTTAACAGTTTATGTTACGGAGTTTCACTTTTACAAGTTGTAAGCTGTGTACATCTAAACACTTCAAATAGATAAACTGTTGTTCATTAGCCATATTAACTCTTTAAATCTATACAACTTTTACTTTTTCATATTTTTTTTCTCATTTCAGACCAGTTGATTTAGTTTTGCACTCACCAATAGCCAGATGAAATCTGTAATTTTCTGTAAACTTCTAGCCTGCTTGTGCCACTGTGGGATCTTCCCACGTTATCAACTGCCCTGTGCTGTTCCCTGTTTGAAGCCCGGGGACAGATTTGGTCAAAAGGCTGTCTTAAAGAGAGATTGCTGATTGTTAATTGCTTTCATTCAATTCAGTTCAATTCAGTTCAATTAAATTGTATTTATACAGCGCCATATCACAACAACAGTTGCCTCGTGGTGCTTTATATTGTAAGGTAGACCCTACAATAATACATACTTAGTCTTAGTCTTGGTTAAGCGTGTAGCGGAGATCCATGCTCTCCCTCAGCCCTTCCCACTATGGTTTTCCATTTGGTACCTAGTTCATGAATCTATCTGAAAATGTGAAATTATACACTGTATGCCACTGGTTGGCTAGTCACTCGATGATCATAAGAATGACTCCTTCATGAAAATCCAAACTGCAAATTTTGAAACTCAGCAGCAAGGGAAATGGCCAAACCGAACAGCGTGGTCCCAGAGCCTGAAAAAAAAAAAAAAAGCAGGCGTACAATCGCCTCGACATCCGCCCTTGTTGTTGTTTTTGTGTCACATACAAATGATGCCACAACTTTTAAATGCATCGCTATAACGGTCCACATGTTGAGGTGGTATTCAATTTTAATGCAAAACAACGGAAACAGTAGAGTTGAGTCAAGTTGAAGGATGTCATTTACAAAAACATTTAGGAATATTTATGTTTAGTGCTAATAAAGTAAGAAAAAAGTTGGTAAATGATTATTTTCCTGGGATGAGTTGGGCTATTAATTCATATTTTGGGAGGAACTGAATTACATATCTATTCAAAACTGCCCGACACAGAAGTTGATCAATTAAAATTTCCTGCAAGGGGAATATTCATTAAAATCTTGGGTAGATTGTTTGTCACCCAGTGATATTAAAGTGCTTATGCAAACAGGCCACCACAGCAGATTGGGGATCTGGCGTAAAAGTCTGCTGAGCTTTTTCATGCAACCCCAAGGAGTATTGTCTTTAATGGTCTCATGTTAGTGCAATAGTTTATGCACTCACCTATTTGGATCCGGGTTAGGTTGTACCTTTCTAGGTAAAGGAAGCAATAGAGCAGCAAACTTTTTTAATTTGTTTGTTTTGTTGCAATACAGACTGTTTTTTCGTCACCTCTGTTCTCCTTAGGAAATGAGAAAAGAGGCAAATACACCAGGATCAAATAAGCAGAAACAATATATAGTGTGTTCTGAGTCAAATGACAATGATGTGGCATCACAGCTTAACCAGGTGTGATTACATTGACCAAAGTCAGGCCAATCTAGTCTCCCAATGAAACAAAAGCATTAAAGGATGTAAGTGACATCTATTGTCATTCTGCCTACTGCAGGTTACCCTCTGCATGCTCCTGAGGCTTACTTCCCATACTTCAGAAAACACAATGTGACTACTATCATCCGTCTTAACAAGAAGATCTACGACGCCAAACGCTTCACTGATGCAGGCTTCAGCCACTACGACCTTTTCTTCCCAGATGGCACCACACCCAACGACATCATCGCACGGCGCTTTCTGCACATCTGTGAGAATACAGATTGTGCTGTGGCCGTCCACTGCAAGGGTATGTCCTGTCCTCTATCTGGTTCTGATGGTGTAGATGTTAATTAATATTATTAATAATTCAGTGTCCAACCTAAACCCCCCCTGGTCAGTGGCTCACAGTTTTACTGGCTCATGGCTTTTTATTAACTTGTTTAAAACAACAACGACAACAAAAAACCTTTAACACAGTATTTTATATTATTTCACTTTCAATCTGAAAAAGTATTATTAATACCTTGAAATAAATATGATGTAATACACCCCATGCCCCCCTTTAGACTTACCCCTGTTTGCTGCAGGTAAGGCTATATGTAATATAGGATAGCTGGCATCAGCCTTGAGCAGGCAGGATGAATAGTTGCAGCCCTAATATTTACATTTTGGAGCAAGTGAGGGGATTTTTCCAAATCCCTAGACCCTTCAGGCAGGCTTTAGAAGTTTAACGGAAGTGACCAGTCTATTGTCATTTAGCATGTGGTACTTATCTGCAGTTGGTGCAGTGAGTTAGTGGTGTTCATCCACAGAGTTTGTGATAGAAACAAACAAGAAGGCTGTTTGAAGTCTACTTTAATACTTCTCTGCTGACTCACTGGTTCACTTCTTTGTCTTTCTGTCAGCTGGTCTGGGCAGGACGGGAACTCTAATTGGCTGTTACCTGATGAAACATTACCGCTTCACAGCAGGTGAGGCCATCGCATGGATACGGATCTGCAGACCGGGCTCTGTGATTGGACCCCAGCAGAACTTCTTAGAGGAGTAGGTCTCTCATTATTTGTTTGATTGTATCTCTGCCTTTCATTTTTGTGAGTGTTTTCATCTTTCAGAAAGAACAACAAACAAATTCTTAAGATGTAAAGATAAACAGTATTCAGTTGTATGATGCATCAAACTAACTTGCTTCCAAAATTTACTCATATTTTGTCCACAAACATCTATAGTTTTGGTAAGTTTACATATACTCACTGTGGGCATTAATGCTACTGAAATTCTGGGCTTTTAATTGTTTTTTTTGTAGCTGCTCTTTTTGCAGGGTGGAATGATTATATAGTCATACATCGTATTTAAAACAAACAAAAAAAAAGATTGGGGGCACAGGTTTTAACCATCTAGCTGTTGAGTTCGGCTGAAGCTGAATAATTTTGAGGTAGTTGTTGTTCTTCTTCCTCTTCATTATATCCTCTTTATGCAGTGCACCAGTACCACTGGCAGGAAAACAGCCCCAGAGCATGATGCATGAGCAGCACCATGCTTGACAGTTGGTAGAGTGTTCTTACGTTTGAAACACTCACCTTTACTCCTCCAAACATATCTCCTGTCATTTTGGCTAAACAGCTCAGGCATTTTCTCATCTGACAATAAAACATTTCTCTAGAAGGCATTTGGCTTGTCCATGTGCGCAGCTGCAAATTGCAGTCAAGCTTAAATGTGTTCATTTTGAAGTAAGTGCCCCGGTCGGCGCCCTCCAAGTCCATCCTGAAGCAATACTCACTTCACTGTGGATAGGGACACTGTGTTTAACTTGGTGTTCCACCAGTTTCCTGTCATCTGAGGGTGAGAGCTTGGCTCGTTGTCCAGACCTTGGCAAAGTGTCGGCCAATCCAAATAAGTTGTACTTTTGTACAATTCTTGGAAGTAATGCTCTTGGGAAGTATGGTTCTTTAGAAAGTGGTCCGGAAAAATATCTTCCCAACTTGTGTAAATCTACAATTCTCCTTCTCAGGTGATCCTGTCCTTGTGATATTTCTTGGTAGTAGCAGGACCTGGTGATCTTGTTCATGTTTCACAAAGATGAAATTAGAATTGAATATCACTCCCAGGTTACTGACAGCTGATTTTGCATAAACTGATAAAGGAAAAATGAAGGACTTGATGCTTGGATGCAGTTTATCTAAATGAGTTTTTTTTTTTTTAAATTGCACACATCCATTCCCTAATATAAGATAAGACAGTTTCAGCAGTGTCACCACTTACAATGTCATTTTACCATAATAAGCACAGCCTCAGTGCTGTGAACCTGAATGTTTTTTTTTTTAAAAGGTAACTTTGAGATGGGTCAGTAATTGTTGTGGTCAGAGGGATCAAGACCATATTTTTTGATGATGGTTGTACAGAGGCTGTCTTTAAGTATTCTGTGACACTGCCAGTGGAGAGAGAACTGTTAATTATTGAAAGTAACCAAAGGCCTGTGACATCTAAAACTTCCTAAAGAAATTTTGGAGGAGCCTCTATGTATTATTTTGATTCTGTGTGCATTAAAGAAAATCCAAAATAAATTCAAACTTGTGCACCAAAATTATAATACAGTAGTAATACAGTCATAAAAGATGTCTGTATTATTCCACCATCCAAAAATACCTTGCCATCCATGCATGTGATTTGTGAAAGTAAAGCTCTGACCACCACTGTATCTACTACATAAGTGCAGTGTAAAAAAAAGAAATAAACAAAAAAACTTAACTATCGTTTGGTGTAATGCCAGTTTGTACCACAAGATGGTGCAACAAGTTAATGTCACATTCATTCTGCCCTGTCTACATGAATGATCATGGGTTACGGGTATTCTAGTAAATGTGAGAAGCACATGAAAGTAAATGGAAGGTGTGATACTCATGACCACCAGCACTGACTCCCAGAAAGAAACCAAAAGAAGTGAAACAGAAAATATTGTGATAGTAATATCATTGTTTTTTCAAGAAACCTTCTGATAGGGCAGTCGACTTTTAAATTTAGTTTTTAGAAGATTTAACTGGTGACTTCTATATATTCAGTTTTATGTTTTGGTGACTGTTGAAAATAAAGTTAATTTTATAGTGCCTCAAAATAGCCTCATCTTGTATTCATCCTGCATCTGAAACAGTGCAGAAACTACTTTAATGTGTGACCATCCAGTTTTGCTCTTAAAACCTGTAATCAGATTACCAAGTTACTGCAGGCTAGTATAGAGCAGCTCAGTTTGTTTTGTCATTAGGCCAGTTTCTGTGAACACATGTTTGAACGTGGTGAAGATTTCAATCAGCACATAGTGGTTTGAGTCTGAGCTTTGCAGCTACTCAACAAACAGCTGAAATTTTTAACTGCTTAAGTTTTTTAATTGGTGATCTATCACTTCAAAAACAATGTTTTATCCAGTGTGACAAATTAATGTTTTGTTGGGATATAGTAGTTTGCAGTTCAGGGTCCTGTTGTCTGTAAGTTAGTTAAAACAAGGCTCAGTTTGTCCTAGTTATATTGATCCTGTTTATTTGGTTCTTCAATCCAATAAGCCTTCAAACCCACAAGAGATTTAAGATTAACCAAATAGGTTTAAGGTTTTGTTGCTATATTAATCAGTCAAACAACAGCTTCAAAGAGCAAAAAGATCCAGGGTCTGGCTGACAACAACTTGATCCGACAAAAACATTAATCAAAATAAGTTTTTTATTTGCATGAGACAAAATTTAAGCAACTGTGAAGCAGGATCTTTAAAGAAAACCAGTTGTAGCATTAACAGTGATGTGTGTTTGCATTAACAGGAAGCAGGCAGCGCTGTGGTCACTCGGAGACAATCAGCATTCCCAAAAAGCCAAGCAGGAGGAGAGGGCTATGCCTCATCTCATCACCAGTATGGAGGAGCTCACATTAAACCCTACACACATCAACACAAACCCTAACGGCAACTTGTCCAGATCGCAGAGCTCCGACCAACTACATGAGGTAGGACACACACACAGAACAGGCACATTGAAGAAGCTTTGTGTATGTGACCTGAAATTGTCCTTACCCTCAAACTTCAGCATTCATAATCATAATCAAAACACATTATGTGATCTTTATCAAAAAAAAGTCTTGTTTCTTCTTTGTGTTTCTTATCACATTACAATATTTCAAAGAAGTGAATTTTCTGTGAGGTAATTCAACAAACTCCCAAAATATTGCACAATTAAACATTGAAAGCTGACCCGCTTTTATTTAAGTGTATTGAGCTTTAAAGATTGAACTGGTGTTTAGTTTTTGCATGACTATTTAGTCTTAGGCTTTTCTTGGTGATAGGATTAAGTTGGAAACAGGAGCTTTGTCTTTGACTAATGATCGGTCAGGATCAGCTATTTGTTGATGGTTCACTTTTAATCACAGGTATTAGGCACTCATTGATATTCTTTACTTGCCGTTAGTTTTTCTTTTACATCATTATGATTATTCTGTCATTATTATTGTTAATAGCATCATTTATTTATTTATTGTGAGTTTATTCTTATTGTGAAGTGCAACATGTCAGCTGTCATACGGTATTTTTGTTTTATGTTTCAGGGTGACCAAACAGACGGTGGGCTGGGCCTGACTCAGGGAGACAAACTGAGAGCCTTAAAGAGCCGACGCTTCCCCCGTCCAGCCACTACTAGTGCCCTGAGGTACTAAAAGCTAACCAAATCAGTACCACCCATTACAGCTGAAACTTTTCAGTGGGAAAAATGTGATCTCTTCAAACTCAGCTGACTGCACATTTCCCCAACTTATAAGCGGTACATTTGCATAATGGTTGAAACTAGCAACACTGACTAACTAATGGGCTGTGAGGTCAGTCTGATGACATGATTTTAAGTCACGAGGAAGGAGGAGAAAGAGAGAGGACTGCTCACTTGTTGTTATTCATGAGAAATATTTTTAGTTCAGTGCCAAGCAATTTTTCAGGATTGGGAGTCCTTCCTGCAATCAGAACACACACTTAGGGCCGTCCGAAAAAAGCCTGCCGTGCAGCGATGATATTTTTGTGAGAGGGTCCCCAAAAGTTGATTCTGTTCATCTAGACGTAGCGTTTTCAGTGGGAGAAACGTTTCGTCACTCATCCAAGTGACTCAGCTGACTGAGGGTTTCCCCAAGCTTATAAACAGTACATTTGCATAATGACTGAGACTAGCACCACTGAGGGAACAATGGGCTGGGAGGTCAGTTCCTTGATCATATGCAAATTCTCAGTAGCATGGGAAGAAGAGCCTTCAGTTGCTCTGCTCCCAGGCAGATTATAACCTTGAAATCGGTTCAAGTGTGCATATTGAATGTGCACTTATTGTTTATTTTGTCTTGTTTTTAAGTGTTCTTCGTGCTGTCTTTCTTCTGTTATGTTTTTTACTCTTATTGTGAAGTGTCCTTGGGTGTCTTGTAAGGTGCTTTTAAATAAAAATGTATTATTATAATTATGTGTAGACACAACCCTGGTTCAGCCTTTGAGTTAGGTGTGTTAATTTACGCTTAAACGATTCATAGTTCATCTTTTTCTAGAGCTTGTGACAACTACAACCACTTTGGGCGATATGAAGCAGGAGTGGCCAAAATAAACTTTCTCAGCTTTCACACAAGCAATTGAAGTGACTACCAGTGAAAGCAAAGGATATTGTTGACTGAGATATGAGGGGGTGGTAAATTTATTAAAGGGTTAACTAGTTAACCAAAGTCTGGAATTTCCACTGGCAATCAAGCATCACCTTAAGGCTGTGTGCACATTGCTTTATATGTGGACAGAACATCAGAGCTCCTGGGATCCTAATGCAGTTCCTGAGATATTAAATTGGTTTCACTTAAAGGAATAAGCTACAAGAGACTGTTGCACTGCAGTAACTCACAGGCTCTTTTCGGGTGGCCCTAAGTGTGCGTGTTCTGATTGGAGGAAGCGCTCCGAATCCCGAAAAACTGCTTGGCACTGAACTAAAAGGATTTCTTATAAACCAGGACAAGTGAACCCTCCTCTATCTTTCTCCTCCTTCTTCTTCCCCTGCTCCCCCTGCTGAAAGGTGGCAGGCTGATTTTTCAGGCACTGGCATGTAGTCTGTCTTGTCTTAAGTTTTGTTCGGAGCCTGCATTGACAAAGATGTCATTTTTCAGAGTGGAGGAGATAAATGTGCACAGTAGATCAGCCTCACAGCCACTCAGGTACAATTCCTCACAGCCAAACATATTACAGATTTCCTCAGAGCACACGAGAACATAGGAATCGTGACTTTTGATCACCGTCTCTGTGTCCAGACTGTCAATGGGCGCCACTTCCCCACTCAAGTCCACCAATTACCCGACATCCTCCAATTCTGCTGCAGCCAAGAGGATCGGGAAGAGTCCATCATCAACAATGTCAAACATCAGGAGGTCAGTGATCCCAAAGACCTCCTTTATCACACCCATCTCACCTACATCACATCACCTCCTTTATAACCTACTGCTTTTCATCTTAACTCACTACTCGCCTCCTTTCTTGCTCTGTAGTACTAACACACTACCTGTAGTACCTGTCAGAAGTACTAGTGGCTGTAGCTGAAGTGGTAGAGCAGGTCACCTACTAATTGGAGAGTTAGTGGTTCAGTCCCATCTGCTCCAGTCTGCATGCAAGATACTAACCCATGCAACACCAGATTTCTTTAAGGCACTTGATCAACAACTCTTAGGGTTGTCTGATGCAGTGAAGTATGAATGTGTGTGAATGTTAGATAGAAAGTGTGTGTGAATGGGTGATTGAGGGAAGTTGCGAAAAGAGTGCCCTGAGTAGAAATGCGCTATACAAGAACAAGTCCATTTACCATTTAGTAAAAGTACTTGGCTGATTTTCAACTTGTGTTTTAACAATGGCTGATTGAACCTGATCTGTTTCAGGTTTAAACTGGATTTAAATGGATTTAAGCAAAAGTAACAGGAATCCGGTTTAAACCAGTGTAGTCACCTTTACACTGACTTGAATTCAGATGGAGCAGACGTGTTGCATTATATTAGCTGTATTGTTTGTTGTAATAATTTGTTTGTGTGTTGTTTGCCTGCTGACTTTAGCTCAAATCTGAGCTCTCGATTGGCCAGCTCTCTCAGTGATCTGTACGCTGCTGACACCGAGAAGGACAGGAAGACTCTGTACTCCTCTCTTCCTCCCCCGTCCTCGTCTTCTATCTCTCTAAGCTCCCCGTCATCATCTTTTACTCCACCATCTGTCTCTCGCTATGGTAATGGACCTCGCAGCATACAGCATGAAGTCAACAACAACATCAGTCTATACAGCAGCCCTGCAGTGCCCCCTACAGGAAAAGGTCTGGTTCAACCAGGGCCTCAGGACTTCAGGCCCTACAGGGGCCCTGGGCCCTACAGTGCAACAAAGGGCCCCTCAGGACGCTACCTGAGCCGCTCCATACCTGTAAGTCCTCTGACACAGCAGCAGCTTGGCCCCTCCCTCTGTGTTGCTTGGCTTTCTGTTTTCATGTCACTAACACACTGGATGCGACAGCAGATTTCTTTAAGCCACTTGAGCAGCAACTCTCAGGGCTGCAAAATGAACAGACTTTGATTGGTGAACTTCAGCCATGACATAACCAGGTTAATGACCTGCTACACAAAATAGTTTTGGTCTTTACTGTTTTTACCCTGCATAACCTGCTAAACAGGGTGACTGATTTTTATTTTTTTTTTTTTTAGATGAGTCGCTCAGTTCAATCTCGTAAGGCCCTGGTTTATTTGATTGACAGGTGTACAAATTACCTGTAGTCACAGAATAGCTCCTTTCCATAGTTTTTGTGGATTATTTAGTACTGACTACTCAGTATATCTGTGCATAGTGTATGCATGCTGGCTCAAGAAAGGGCCAAACAACTAAATCTGAGGATGAATGACATCACAGGGATACATACTTTTACATACAGTCTGCAGGTTTACAACAGCAAAATATGAAAACAGAGTTCAATCTTGTATCTGTGACTTCTGTTTTTTTTTTTTTCTCTTTCTCCCCCCAAGTGTGTTAATAATGTACAGTAGTTGCTCTGGAACATTTTGACTCTCAGCCAGTAAAAACACAGCTTGTTTAATAGCTGATGTTTCCAGTGTGTTTCTGATCCATGACCTCTGCTGTTTTCCGTTTCCTTCTCTGGTGTTTCTGATCTGATCTGTGTTCTGACTGGACAGTAACGACAAGAACAAGGGATGAAATGATAAGGTGTCACCACTTCAAAATAGAACCCCATAAAAAGCAACACGGTATAGGATGAGCTGCTGAGACACAGAAGCCTCAAAGCCTGTAAATAACTCAGTAGTCTGTTAACAGATAAGTAATTGACAACCATTCTAATAAATATGTTTATATGCCTTATTGTGTTTTATGTTCTCCTAAAGATTTAATATTTTGTACATATTATTGACAAAGATTTACAATTATTAATACAATATGCAATATTTGCAGGTTGAAAAACACCTTGTCATTAGAACTCTTGTTTTGTTTGTTTGTAATTTTGGGGGTTTATAAGTGGGATGTTAATGATCCTCTCGTTACTTTTTAATATCATGATGAACCTGGTGAATCTCTGTTTTCAAAGATGTTGTTTAGTTAATGGAGGTATGAATCAGTGTATTTCTGTGGCGTTTCGCTCCTTATGTTTCTCTCAGTCATGTTAACGTCACTCACACTAACACAAAGCTGCTGCTGAGCTGAGGAACCTGCTCAGATCTCAATCCCTAAAAAGAGTTAACTTATTGTAACTAAAGTTTGAATATAACACATTTGAGAGGGGGTTGTAGGTGTTACTTGGATATGTTTGTGTGTGAACATGTAGTCGTCAGCGCTTGATGACAAATCCAAATTCAATGATCTAATTTTTTTCAGAGGTTTAACAACTGGATACAGCAGGTAAAATGATCATTGAATCATTGAACATGCCACCAGTTTTCTAAGTAGATATATTTCTAAAGGTGTTCTTGAGATGAAACTCTCACCTGATGTCAGTAACAACACATTCACTCCACACATGCAAAGAAATCCAACTACATATGTCTATGTCCGAGTCTGTGGAGCTTGGAAAGAGAAGTGACTGGACTTTAAGTTTCTTGAAGACGTTTCACCTCTCATCCAAGTAGCTTCTTCAGTTCTAAAACCAAATGGTGGCGAGTCTCAGGTATTTAAAACCTAGTGGGTGTGTCTCTTAAGAGGGTCATTGACCCACTATTGATCATGTCCGTCATCACATGAGCCAAGGTGTCAAAAAGGATGTGGGTTATTATTAGCAGAGGTTTCGGGGGAAACCATTGTGATAGCTCGTCCTATCGTGTAAACTATTGACACCTGATGCAAGATGTGAGTGGGTGTTAAGGCACCTGGGAAAGGATCTCAAAACTACATTGTTGGTGGCAGACAGTTGGGGTCCTGAACCACCCCCTCTGTTCTAGGATGGTCGTTCACAGTGGGCATAAACGGCCCCTTTCACTCCTCTTTCAAACTGTCTGTCTCCTCTGTCCAAAATATGAACATTGGCATCCTTGAAAGAGTGACCTTTAACCTTTAGATGCAAGTGTACAGCTGAGTCTTGTCCTGTCGAAGTGGCTCTTCTATGTTGTGCCATGACTTTGTGAAGTGGCTTAGTTTGTGTTTGGGAGTTTTGTCCTTGGGATGAACCAGTTTTTGTCTGAGGGTGCGGTTGGGTCTGAAGTACATTGGGAGGTCATACTTATGCAAAATTCTCTTGGGTTTCTCTGATAAACCTGCTACATAAGGGATGACCATGTTGTTCTGTTTGTCATTTGACCTTTGTTTTCTGTGCATCTTTCCTGATTTGATGAAAGCCCAGTCGGGATAACCATGTGTTTTAAGAGCTTTCTTTACAGGGGTGTGTTCCTTTTCTTTCCCTTCTGCTTTAGAGGGAATGTTTTCTGCTCTGTGCTGCAGGGTCCTGATTACTCCCAAGTTTGTGATGAGTGGTGTGAGTCAAAAAGTAGATGCTGGTCTGTGTTTGTTGACTTACAGGGAAACCCACACACACAGAACTGAAGAAGCTACTCAGATGAGAGGTGAAACTTCTTCAAGAAACTGTAGATATCCATACATTATGTGTAATAATAAGAAATGATAAAGGAAAAAGTATTGAACTGATTAAGAAAGGGAGGTGCAAACAGGCATGGAAAGTCATGACAGCAGCTGAAATCTGTCAGTAATTAGAAAGCAATCCTACCACTTAGTGCAAACTAATATCAGCTGGTTCAGTGCCAACTGATGGCCTATGAAAAGGTGTCTCATACAAAAGAGTCATACAAGAAACATCTCAAGAGGGGTAAAACATACTGATGGCATTGGCTACATTAGAATTTTTACACTGCTCCAGTGAGTTCCACTGAGCACTGCTGAAGTAGAAAGAACATCATTACACAATAAACTAACCACGACCGGGTGGCCTCTGCAAGATTTCAGACAGAGGAGGGGAAAAAAATTCTGTTGTCAAAGAGCCCTAACATATTCTGGTCAGATGAGACCAAAACTGAACTCTTTGAATGCCATAACACACACCATGTTTGGAGGCCAAAAGCCGCTGCATATCACCCCAAAGACAACAGTGAAGTTTGAAGGTGGGGACATCATGGTGTGGGGCTTTTAAGTATACGGCAGTGGCAGTTTTCATATAATTTGAAGGAAGAATGAGTGGAAAAATGTACCAAGACATTTTTGATAAAAATCTGCTGCCAGGATGATGAAGATGAAACAATGGTGGACATTTCAGCAAGACAGCGATCCCAAGCGCACAGGCAACAAAACTCTGAGCTGGTTTCAGAGAAGAAAATAAAGCTGCTAGAACGGCGCAGCCAGTCAGCTGACATGAATCTGATTTCTAGAATAGAAATGTGACCTCATGAGGTGTGATCACAAACTCCTAAGGCTCTGCACATAAAACACAAGACCTTGTCCCTCCTGTAAAGCGTTTGTTACCTCAGAGCCTGAGTGAACAAGTCATTTAAAACTGGATCCAGGAATTTTAGGGGAAAATGCCAAGTCAGCAGTTTACAAGCTAATTTCCCTAACATGCTGACATGTTAGGGAAATTAAGAACAGTTGAACCAGCAAAAATGAATGTTTTGGAGCAGTGGGAGGTCACAGTGCTGACCTCCTACTTATTGAGTCCTAAGAAGGCTTACTAATCAAGACATTGCCAACTATTGATGAACTGAAACAGTTGTAGGAAATAGCAGGAAATGGCCCAGAATTCCTCCTCATGACTTTGCAAGCACTATAATCAGCTACAGGAAGCATCTGATGGAGATGCTAACAGAGGTTGTACGAGTTAGTAAATTTAAGGGTTCACTTCGTTTTTTGCAGCATGCACTGTGCGTACAGCTTGGTTTCTGAACGGTTCATAAAATTGCTGCTTAGTCAAGGTATTTGTGAGGGCTTTAGCATACATGTAGGCATACATGGACAATGCAATGCTACTGTGACAGAGACTATATATGTTAGCCACAGCACAGAGAAATGTTGTCATCATATATTTCTGATGAAAAACGTTGTCAATTGTGTAAAATGAGCTTTCGGAATAATGAAAAACTGAGCAGCAGTGTTTGCTGTAAAAATGTGGGCATGTCTGCAGAGGCACAGTGCAAATGGTCTGCAGGGAGCAACACACAAAGACACTGTAGATACAACTCTGTTTAGACACCTGTGTGCTTATTTTAGTTTTACACAATCAGAAAATTCCTATGTCATTCCCAGCTACATTTATGTTGGTGCTTGTGACATGAACCAGCTCCAGAGTACTGTAGAGCTTTTCATGTTTTCAGCTATGACTTTAGAAAGAACTCTGAATTTTCTTGTACAGACTTTTAAGGTGGCCATGATGTTTATGATCAATATAGATTGTAAATATCATGATGAACAACCGTGCATAGGACAAAAGTTTTAGATAAGCCCTGGTTGTTATAGTTGATTTCATGGATGTCAGTTCATCTGGAATTTCCTTTTCCCACATCGTCCCCCCACAGGAAATGCAGGGATCACATTTGCCCTAAAGTTAATCACACTGTTTGTTTTCTCTTTCAGTCTCTTCAGTCCGAGTACATCCAGTACTAAAAATACCCGACTGACCTGAAGACATTTTTCTTTTATTTTTTCTCTCCACAACCCGGCTCCTAAATTGGATGTTCAGAGGGAACCTTCAGATGTTTTCTCTGTCAGGACTGAATCTCCTGTGAGGTGATGGCTGCTTGCTCGTCAGACTGTGTAAATGAGCTGTCTGTAAATAAATAGTCCGCACACATGAAGATATATTTACATGGAAAATATATATTTTATATTTGTGACAGAAAGTTGTATTTTTGTTTTAATGATCAGTGTAACTTTTTGGTAAAGTGAGGGATCAGCTGATGACAATTTGCTCTGTCATCATGGTTACAGTATTTCCGTCCGGCTTCTGATAGGTTAAACAGCATATTGTTTGGTTGATGTGACGATCAGCCCTCTTTTTTTGTGTTTGTGTGTCTAATTTAATCTAAAGGAATACCATTATTAATAGCAGAAGAATAAGGGACCCAAAAACAGAATGTCATTAACTAAGCTCAGGGTGTTAAAGTGAGAATGGGTGTGAATGTGTGCGTTGTCTTAAAGAACCAGTTTAGTTTTTTAGCGTCGTGATTGTAAAATGAAACCTCACCTCTCTGAATGAATTTGTCAGACTGAATTAAAAGTTTGGTAACAAGGAACCATTTCCACTTCAGTACAGTTTAGAACAACAAGAAGTTAATTCAAGGCCAGATTTCTGATATTTTGGCTGCCATCTTTTATATACAGTCTAACCAGTAGAGCTGGAAGGGAAACAATTTGAAGGAGATGAACAGTAAATGGAAAATGATTAGCAGGCAGTGAAGCATGTGGTTGTATAGTAATGAGTTTAAGCTGTGGGATCAGGGTTAGTTTTAGCCATGTGGACAGCAGACATGCTCTTTACACTAGAAGCACTTGTTGCTGTGAGTAGCATCAGGAAGCACTTTGTGTTTAGCTAACGGTGTCAGTCTGAAAAGGGATTCGTGTGTTTATGTGGCCCGTAGAGTCCTCTTTTTAGGAATGACTGTGATCTTCTGTGTTGTTTTATGTGGAAAATAAGTGTTCTGTATTATTCTAAAGGTTATCGCCACAGGAACTTTCTCTAGGAAACAGGAAGTTAAACTTACTTTCTCTGCTGGTACGTCCTCCGAGAATGAGCCTCTAGATTAGAACACCTTTTACCTCCGGAAGCCCCCGTGACTTTTTAAAGGTTTATGAAACATAGAACCTTTTCTAGCACCTCAGGATTTTATTTTAATTTAAACCTGCAAAAACCCAAAAGTTGGACTCCTGTGTAAAATGTAAATAAATACAATACAAGGATTTGCAAATGTGGTAAACATTCTTTATTCTCATTATAACACAGAAAACATGTCTGAGAACATGAGCTGAGAAAATGTGCCATTTAAGAAAAATATGAGCAGTGTCAGAAAGAGTGGGACACTTTCACATTTCCCACAGTGCAGCATTCCCTCTGCTTCCAACAGCACTCCTCTCTCCTCTGGGAGAGGAATGTTGTGCCTTTCTTGTCTGACAGAGGGTTGTAGCTGCGCAGCACTGCAAATCATTGCATTGAGTCTTTATTTACATTTCCAGAGTCCTAACAGTGTCTCTGTAATTTGGATTGTGCATAGATTAACAACTTAAGCCACAGACAGGAGTGAGAAGGTGTCATTGCACCATGTCATTTCTATCTGTGTGCAGAGGACTGAACGTGAGACCACATCAGCTGACTAATGTGCTTCACCTTACTGCTGCTTTTAGCCTGCTGTAAAATACAGGTCACGCTGTGCTGGATAAAACAATTCCCTGTGTAACTTTCCTGAAGCTTTAAACGCTTGATGACGACATCAGCACAGTGTTGTCTTCCTTTGCACTCATGGTGTGTGTAAGAAATGAGTTTATATGTCATTTGTGGCAGATTCCTGGGTCTTTAACATTATCGTGGGCAAATAAAATCAAATCTCCAGCTACCAACCCAGAGAAATCACTCGTTCTGAAATCTTTATTCGATGGTGATGTCCCTCGGTCACATGATGGTTTAACTAAACTGACGTGAAGTGCCTTAAATATCTCATGGATGAAAGTCACATACAGTTCTGAACAAATTTATGAGACCACCGGTTTTACACGAGAACAAATATTTCAGAAGTTTTTCACAAACTTGTTTAAAACTGAAAATTACTGAATTCCCTGAAGTTTTTATACCCAAACTTGATCCAGGACAGTGGACTGTGAATCGAACGTAACGTCCAACCACTGAAACGAAACTAATTTTTCTGTTTGCAAATGCATATAAATAAGTGTAATTTGGCATCTGGATCAAAAGGTAATTTTATTAATCTCATTTCTAAGAGAGACGTGGGAATAATTATGTGCTTTACTGTTTTCTGCTTTTTTTTTTTTTTTTGTAAAGCAGAAAACGTGAAAAGTCATGGATAACAACATTAATGATATTTTACAACATTAAAAATAAGATTTTCTTTATAGAGCTTGGTCAGAGTTAGGTCGACTGTGACAAAACGTGCACTAGATGGTGGTCTGATACATTTGTTAAGCACTGCAAATATAAGCAATGCACAGAAGGTTTTTATTTTTGCACAACTTGTTGCTGTTATGAAGAAGTGGAAATGGATGTCTGATGTGTATTTAATGTCTTACTCAAGTGTTTTACTGAGGGAACGTTTAAAAAACATTGTAGTTTTTTTGTCTTTTAGCAGAATTTCTGTCTGAGCAATAACAGGAAATAAAACAATTCCTCCAACTCTGAGTTTGTTCTTGATCTGTTGATGCTACCAGAGTGTGGTTTGGAAAAGTCTGGAACAGGACAAGTCCAGGTCAGACCCAAAATCGAACCAGTCTTAAAGCTTCGTTTAACCCTTAAGTTTTGTGGCTCTCTCCCAGTGGAGGTGCATGTCAGATGTTAAGACTCTGAGGTGCCACCTCCTGAGTGCAAAGATGTTTTTCAAGTTCAGGGACAAAAACGTCCTGCAGTGCTCGCACGTGTGCTCCCCCTCTTCTGCACTCGGTCCAAGCAGCGCTTTCACCTGAGCCGTGCCGCTGTGTCTGCAGCTCACCGTATCCTGTTGTGTGCTGCATTTGAGAATAAACTTTTCTGGACATGACCAACCTGATTCTCTACAACATTAGTTCAAGTGTAAAACACACATGTATACAAACAAAAGCCAAATCCAGCATAGAAGAAGCTGTCCCAAGTCCAAGACTAGTGTGGGATGAACGACCAAAGAAAGGAAAAGTGCAACACAAATAACAGAAGTAATGATTCAGTAAATCAGAGGTCAGATATCTCAGAGCCTGGGGTGGGGGGCTGTCCAGACCTCTGACTTCATCAGGAAAAGGACTGATTAGTCTGAATCCTCATCAAACTAATCAATACTAAATCACAGAGGCTGTAAATCACTCAGGCTGTTATCACTCAGTCTCCAGATCATTCAATCAGTCAGAGGCCCCACAGTGACAGCTTCACTGTATTCAGCTCATTTACTCCTTAATGTGATTCAGCATGTCTGCTGCTGCTTCATCAGCTCACTGACAGCAAAAGGAAATATTTGACTTTAAATGTATCTAAGTGAGAAGGCAGCATTGAAGTGAATTCATGTTCACGTTTTGTTAAAAGGTGTTAGTCCCAGCTTTTAGTCAGCCCAATAATACCAGAAAACATACGGCATGTTTTCTTCTTTTTGGGATTCAGCCCTAGGAATTTCCCTCACAGGACACAAAGTTCCTGCTGGGAGTCCAAGAAAAATGCTGATTTGTCCTTCTTACTATAACCACTGCCTGTGACGCTTCTGTCTTGTGGGTGATTTAATGTCACTGAAAAAGATCGTTGAAAAAACATCAGATTCACATAAATAGAGAAACCCAGGTGTGAAACGAGGAATATCACATGTAGAGAATAACTAAATTTAACAGGAGCATGACAGAGAAAAAGCTGGAAACGTGTAGTGCACAGACACGAGGAGAAAGAAAAGGCGACAGGATGTTGAAAAGAGAACGTGAGGAAAGGCCGAGGAGCAGTGAACACAGCACAAAGCGACGGTGAAGTTTTCCCGCTCACCGCGTGTCCCGCAGAGGGCGCTGTTGCCCGCGCGTGCACACACAGGCGCTTGGAGCTGGATGACGGGAGGGGGCGTTTGCTTCATCAGCCCTGTTTAGGGCTTCAGAGACCCTCAGTGATTCATCATTGCCGGATTTTCTGCTTCAGATCCCGAAACTCCGAGAAACGAGACGCTGCTCTGTTTGTTCACGAACCCATCCATCCGCCCATCATCCATCCATCCATCCATCCATCCATCAGCGTGTTTGTAGCCTCAGCAGAGAAGATGGATCTTCTGTGTGTCCGCAGACTCTTTGTTCAGCTCATCTCAGGTAAATGTCCTTCCTTCTGATAAATCTGGCTGTTATATGATGTCTTTTACACGTAGAGAGATTTTTTGGGGTGGGGGTTATTGTAACCTCTGAATTTTCATTTGAGATTTCGTTCGTCATTTTCTCGTTTTTTCATCAGCTTTTGTGCATGTGGTTAGTATAGCGCAAATAAAGAATAAAAAGTAGAAACATGCGTAATATATGAGGAAAATTCGAAAACTCACATTAAAAGCCACATTCAACTTCATGAAAATATGAAATGTTTCATTTCCTTTGCAATTTACAGTAAACTCTTTTATGTTTTGGTGTAACTCAATCAAAACAAACAAAAAAACAAACCTACTAAAAAAACAAAAACCAAAAAACCCCAACATTTGGAAACCGGAGTGACAACATAAAAATGCCAGAAACTCCAAATCCTCTAATGGCCACTCGTGGATGGTTCTAAAAGTGGGTCAGTCTCAGGTTAAAACGTGCAGCTTCACAGAATTAAAAAGTGTCTTTCCAGTATGGTACAAATTAAGCTGTTCCCCTTCATAACAACTGCACTGATAGTGGGGGCAGGCCGTGGCTGCTTAGACTGACACCTGGCCACCTCAGTTCTTCTATTTCCACGTACTGAATTTGGGCTCTCCTTTTTATTGACTATTTTGTAATTTTTATCTCACAATCCATTAAATATTCCAAAATGTACCACAGAAACGATGGAGAGGTCCAGCACAGTTTACAAGGCGAGGCTGCAATCAAAGCAACTACACCCGTAATTTAAGTCTCGCCAGTATCCAAATGAATGAGTTCTAAAAACATGAGCTATCATAAAGTTTTTATGAAGGTGGAAGCTCAACAGAAACCAAAACTGTTTATTTGTACCAAACTGTAAATGTGCTTTTAATGTTGTAAACGTGGACATTTGAACATGATAGCACAGATGAACTATAGTTTTTGTCTCTTCTACACTGGCTAAATTGTTTAGTCCCACAGGTTATTGCTTGGTAGACACACAAGAACATCAGGTGCTGATACATTTCCATCCACGTGGATAACCTTCCTTTTCTCTTAAAATTCTTGACAAAGTAGTTGTTGAACAGATAACTGAACGTCTGCAGAGGAATGGTTTATTTGAAGTGTTTCAGAGCTCATCACAGAAACAGCTTTAGTGAAGGTTACAAATGATCTTCTGATGGCCTCTCACAGTGGACTCACCTCTGTGCTTGTCCTGCTAGACCTCAGTGCAGCGTTCGATACTGTTGACCATAATATTTTATTACAGCGATTAGAGCATGCTGTAGGTGTAGTCATTTACATGAACAAATTGTAGTCTAAAAGACTCCAATTTGTTCATGTAAATGGAGAGTCCTCTTCACACACTGAGGTTAATTACGGAGTTCCACAGGGTTCTGTGCCAGGACCAGTTTTGTTATACATGCTTCCTTTAGGCAGTATCATTAGAGAGCATAGCAATAACATTTTCACTGCTATGCAGATGACACTCAACTTTATCTGTCATTTTTGACCAGGACATGTCCTTCAATGCACATATTAATCAAATATGTATGACTGCTTTTTTCCATTTGCACAACATCTCTAAAATTAGAAACATCCTGTCTCAGAGTGATGCTGAAAAACTAGTTTGTGAATTTATTACTTTTAGCTGGAACTACTGTAATTCCTTATTATCGGAATGTTTTAAAACTCCCTGAAGAGCTTTCAGTTGATCCAAAATGCTGCAACAAGAGCACTGACAGGGACTAGAAAGAGAGAGCATATTTCTCCTGTATTGGCTTCCCTTCATTGGCTTCCTGTTAAATCCAGAATCAAATTTAAAGTCCTGCTCCTCACGTACAAGGTCTTAAATAATCAGGCCTCATCTTATCTTAATGACCTTATAGTACCATATCACCACATTAGAGCACTTTGTTCTCACACTGCAGGCTTACTTGTGGTTCCCAGAGTAAATTAAAAGTAGAATGGGAGGCAGAGCCTTCAGATTTCAGGCCCCCCTTCTGTGGAACCAACTCCCAGTTTTGATTCGGGAGACAGGCCCTCACTCTACTTTTAAGATTAGTCTTAAGAATTCTGGTGATTCTGAATCCTCCCTTAGTTATGATGCAATGGGTCTAGGCTTGCTGGGGGCTTCCCATGATATTTCTTCTTCGGTCACCTTTTTTCACTCAGTGTGTTTATACACCATTTTACATTTAATCATTAGTTATTAAAAGTCTCTGGCTCTCTTACAATGTCTTTTGTCCTCTCTTCCTCCCCACAAGTCGTCTAATTATTGAGTCCCCCCCCCCCTTTTTGTATTATTGCAGCATCTTTACTTTACAATATAAAGCACCTTGAGGCAACTGTTATTGTGATTTGGCGCTATATATTCATCAGCCTCATTCATACATCATCTGTATTTGAGGCAAAGTTTACCTGAGGTTCAACTCAAGGTTAACAAACTAACTTTTCACTAAACCTGTTTTCTGGAACCTGGCCCAGCGATGTTGTTGCTTTGTATAATTTTTGTTGTTTCCGTCCACAGCTGTGCTCCTGATGTCATCGAAGTACATTTTGGCTCTACGGGTGGACATAACTCCTGAAACCGCTCTGTTCGGTCTGGGTGAGCGTCAGCAGCTGGTCTGCTTGTTTCAGGGCTGTACCACAACGCCAAGTGTTTCCTGGTCCATTCTGGGGGACCGGCCTCTGAGCGGGTCCATCAGCACCAACCAAACTTGTTCTGTGTTGACCTTTGAGCGTGTAAAGATGGAGCATGATGAAGCGATACTGTGTACGGTCAGCTGCAATGGAGACAGGAAACAAGCGAAACGCTCGGTGCAGGTTTACTGTGAGTTACCACTGAAATGCAGCATACATTTGAAACGTTATGTTATATATTTTGTTATTGCTCTATTTAAAACAACACGAGTTTAGTGCACTTTTGTAATTTTGCCTCTGTACACATAAAGTAGATTTTAAATCTAAGATCAAGATGAGATCGAAGTGCAGAGTGTGATTAGGAATCACAGGAATGTGGATGAAAACCTTTTGCTGAGAAACAGAGGTCTAAGAACCTTGCATCACCAAATACTGTTTCCTCCTCTAATATCCTACGCCTTCATCTTTCATAACCACGTTTACTTTATTTTAAAACACTTGCTGTCACTTTAGGATAATTTTTCAAAGTGCAGGGTAATCCATTAGATTACTTCCGACCCTCCCAAGGCTCACATCACAGAGGAAGACGAAGAAGTTTGACCTTGTGATACGTAGTTAGATTTGTGAAAGGGTCCATTCTAATCCAAACCGCGATCCTTTCCACACTATACCGAGCCGTTTTGGTTACCAAAATCAAGCGAAAAGGTGAACAAATCTTGGCTTTTAAGTCCTGCAAAAGACTTTAGGGGCTTTCATTCTCTCCCAGAAATATGCTTTTCTAGTGCATCACTTTAATTCTACTACAGCAAACAAAAATCCACTGTAGCAAGTACAATGTAATCCGCCTCACTCTGAATCATTGTGGACACCAGAATCAGCCTAATCAGTCACCAGCTGGCTGTCTGTGTCGGGGCCCCTGTCTGTCAAAGTGGCGTTACCTTCATGCCTCACCAGCATCCACGCAGAGAAGTTAGCATTAAAAAAACTGTGTGCTTATGAATTATCCAGACACAAAACCCACATTGGAACCAAACCTAAGGTGCTACAAGTAGAATTGCACCGTTTTTATTTACTATTAGACTGTTGTTGTTATAAGAATTAATGCCTGCCCTCTGTGTCTCTGCTGTTCTAGCCTTCCCGTCGGACCCTGTCATCACAGGCCAGGATAATGTCAAACTGGGGGTAAAGTCCACCCTGACCTGCAAGGCATTTAACATATATCCTGATGAGGAGGTGAACATCACTTGGCACAGTGGGAACACTATCCTGCAGACCACAGTGCAAGATGGTGAATCCGGGGCAGTCCAGTCTGACTACAACTTCACAGCTGAAAACATGGATCAGGGAAGAAATATCACCTGTAGGGTCACACTGAAGCTGAAGGACCTGCCAGATAACAAGAAGACCAGAGAAAGCGCAGTGCCAATAAATGTCTTATGTGAGTCTGGGTTTGGTTCTGAGTCCTCACGTCTGAGTCTTGTTGTCCGTGTCCTCATAAACCCGACTTCTCTGTCTCCAGATGCTCCTGTCGTGAAGAAGTTGGAGTCTAAGGAAGTTATGGCCGGCTCTCCGCTCACTCTCACCTGTTTGGCAGAGGGAAATCCTGAGCCGACCATCACCTGGAGTTTCAGAACAGCAGATGGCCGAACTCTGCAACGCGGTCAAGGCGGTCAGCTCAACTTCACAGCGGTGGAAGTGTCTGAGGCTGGACGGTACGAGTGTGATGCGCGAAACACGGAAGGAACCCACAGTAGCGCCGTGGACGTCACGGTTCACAGTGAGTGATGGTCCTGTTTCACTCTTAGTATGTGCACTTCCTTTAGTTTCAATGAGTCAGTTGTATCCCTTGTGTCTCCCTAACAGGTCCACCCACTAACACCTCCCTCTCTGTAATTCCGGGTGAGGAGGTGGTGGAGGGTCAGCAGGTAACTTTTGTCTGTAGCTCAGAGGGTGCTCCACTCCCCAGACTGGTGCTGAGCAGGAATGGGACAGAGCTTCAAAGCGTTGACAGAGCGTCCACGATAATCTTCAACCTGTCTTCCGCCCTGCTCGAACACTCTGACGTCTACCAGTGTGATGCCTCTAATCTGTACGGATCCCAGCTGGCCTCCAGCTCCATCACTGTCAGAGGTAGTCTTTCCTCCAGTTTGTATCTTACAAGGTGATCTCAGAAAAACTCTCAAATTTTAATATGAAATGAAATTAATGAAAGTACCTCATGTGAAGGTACTCCTAAATGACCATCATGTGTTGTGATGGACGTCTCTAATCCCATTTCCTGATCCTTCAACCTGCTGTGAATATTCTTCCTCAGATGTCACACCAGATTATTGCAGACATAAAGCATCATAGATGTCACAATATCTATCTTGCAATACAATTGATATAGTCATCAATTTCATTTGTAATTTTTCAGGTGCAGGTCAAGTGTCTCGTTCCTCCAACATGAGGGTGTAGTAGTAGGAACAGTAATGAGAAGTGTTACATTTCTTATCAAAACATTTCTTGAGTTTGATCTCATAGCCCTGCAGCCACAGAGAAAGGAACCTCTGTAGTAAAGTGGAGGCTTAGCTATAATTATTGATTAAGCTACAATGGACCAGACCCAGTTTAACCACTTTGCAGATTAGTTTGGATCCATGTTTAAAGTGAGAGAAAAACTATTCAAGTTAATGGTGTGAGGGTTAAAAAAAAACCTCTCCTGTAAAAGAGCCTTCACAGACAAGATTAGAATAACTGCTTTCAGTGTGAACATGCAGGATCAGTAAGATGTCTGTGTTCCTCCAGCTCACCCTCTACAGGTTGAGGCGAGTCCTCAGGTCTCTGCAGCGAGAGGTTCAGCTCTGAGTCTGAGCTGCAAGGCCTCCGGCTGTCTGCACACCCCCATCCTCCTCACCTGGTTGAGGAAAGACCAGAACCAGACTGTCCTCCAGACAACCTGGCCGCAGGACGGACTCTCTGTGCTCCATCTGCAGGACCTGGATCTCCAGGATCGGGGTGAATACAGCTGTCAGGCTCAGTGCGAGACCGTCAACAGGAGCAGAAACATTCAAGTCCATGTCTATTGTGAGTCTGACACACCTGATAGCAGTTAGTCCCGCACTGCCACTTTATTTGGTTTCAAATCACACCTATTAAACCTATTAAGTAGATTTTCATGTTCATTTGAAGAATCCTCTCAAACCATTTAGAGATTGCAGTAGGTGTCGAGTGGAGAGTGGACCCAAATGAAGACACCAGAGACAGAACTAAGCTTAAACTAAAAGCGAGCCTTTATTGATGGCTGAAAAACTGAGCAACAAACAAATGAGACACAACAACTAACCTAACAAAACCTCAACTGGGAAAAGCAACTAAAACCTGAATTCATGACTCTGAAAACAGGATGAACTGGGAACCTAAGGCATGAAACATGAACAGGGACGTGAAAACGTCAACCAGGAACACTTAAACATGAAATACCTGACTTGACGCTTGCCACACAGACAACCCGACGAGGAACAATACACACAATATGTACACGGAGGGTAACGAGGGAACCGCAACTGGAGGGAGACACAGTTGGACCTAATCTGACATAACGAGACAAAGGGGAAGCAAAGCTAGATAAACCGAACAGAGGACAAGGACTATCAAAAAGAAACAGGAACACTGACAGACTCATGACACGCAAGCTTGACATGGTGACTGGGAAGACGAGACAAACTAACCACAGGAGGCGATCAGACGCTGAGGGGAGGAAGATCTAGATACTAAGCAGAAGCCAGAGGATCTAATAAGAACACTAAAGCACAGGCAAACTAAACATAAACCCCTCAGAGAATCTAATGTAATTTAGAATATCCTATTGCACAGTCCAAAAACATAAACACCGGGTCACTGACAGTAGGAATTGTACTGCAAAATATATGATAAAGACTCTTTAATAATTGTTAATTATCAGATTAACAATGAGAGGAAAAGAGGAAGTTAGAGGAATTTAAAGATAAACGAAAAGGATTTGTTGTTGTTTTTGGGTGTTTTTTTTTTTACACTGTTTAGTGTCTGACTTGTGTCCTCATATTTTAAGAGTTTTATGTACTAAAAACTTGAAGCGAAACCTTTACAAGTAAAGCAGAACAGCACAAGCAGGAAAGAACTTCTAAAACACAAGATAATGCGATGTTTGTCAGTTTTATTCCCAGCAGTCTCACACAACAGGAGTCAGACATTCAATAATCTCAGAGGTGCAATCAAAAGATGAACTGCTCATAACAGACATGAGGCTTAGTAATGTTTGCACAGATGTCCTGACGCCGAGCTGCTCATCAGTGTGGGGGTAGAGCTGCACACCACTGCTTTCACTGGTTTGGCGATAAAAAGCAGACCATGCCCCGACAAACATCGCCGTTTTCATGACTGATCAGTTAACCTAGATCAGGCTTTCTAGATTTTTCTCCAAAGTCAGTGTGTTTTTATAAAACAAATAACTGTGTTTCACCGGATCACATCAGAGCTAAAAAGCAGCTCCAAGAGAAACTGCAGTGACTAACAATTACTAACACGCTCGTGATCTGAGAGCCACAAACAGAGGCTCATTTTAAAAGGTTTGTTGACCGTCAGATCTGAGCTGAAGAAGATGAACTCCAACGCTGCCAGGAAATGACAACATGGGGGAAAGAAGCCAAACACTCGCCCATGCACTCATCTTTACCCCCCTACCACTTCAACAAAGACTGAAAACATGCAAAATCCTCCCACACAGAAAGGAGGCGAGGACTCAGTGTTTCTGACAGTTACATCCACACTTGGAATATCTGTTAGAGTGCATGACCTCGTTACAGCACTGGACAAGAAGCAGGAAAATGACCATAACTTAACCATCCTCATCAAGTTGCTGAAAGTCTTCCAAGTCACTTAAGGTTGCTCAGCTCTCCATTCACGGACTTTTACATTCTAGTTGTTAAACTTGCTTTTCAATGACAAAGATTTTAGAGATGCAGTTGTTTGTTGCATGCCTCGTGTGTTCCAAATATTTTCATACTTTGTTACTAGGTTTTTAAAGTCAGAGTTCTTACTTTGATCTCGGAAATCTGGAAAAGAAATTTCCATAGTTGCAGTTCGTTCGTCTTCCATAGTTTAGAGTCCAGTGGTTGTTGTATTTTCAGAGTTTACAGTGTTCCCTGCTTTTGCAGGTGTTGAAAACGATTCAGTGGAACCAAAATTGTTTTTGAGAATCATAAAAGGACTCATTTAGGTTTCAGAAGTTCATTTAAAGAGGTTTTTGAGGTCTTTCAGGGGAATCTAGTATTCTTTAAAGAGTTTTTAAAGCTTTGAGATTTCAGTGATCCCATTTCAAAGGTTTTAAATGGGATCTGTGAGTTTATAGGATATTAAGGACGTTTGGTGCTTTGTTAGGCCTGAAGAGCTCTTGATGAGGTGAATGAGGAGGTTTTAGATGAACATATTTTATTGGTTGAAATTGTGTTAGATTAGCAGTCCAATTTTCTTTAACAGTTTCTTTAAAAAGCCGTGCATATATTGAAGGAAAGGGTCTCGCTAGGATTCAGGGTCCTTGAATCTGCTGGAATCAGTACTGACATTTTGCAGGTCTTTTTCGTGGTCTTAGAGTTCTGTGGTGGGGGGCTGTTTTGAATCTAAAAATTTCAGATCATGAATCCCAACTATGATTCACCGCTTTAAATTCCAAAATATCAGAAAAGCCTAAAAAACTTTACTTTTGATGTCTGTTGACTTTGATGAAAAATGTTTCTTATGTATAATTAGCCATCAATTGATGTTTAAATCTTTGGAAGCCGATTCTTATTGGCGCAATTTATATATTTTCACACTCCTGAATCATCATTAGCTACTTACTTCTCTCTCTCTCTCGCTCCAGCGTTTCCATTTGATCCCGTACTGGAGAATCCTGGCCCTGTCCTGCTGGGGGAAGAAGCAGTCTTCCGCTGTGATGTCATTAATGTATTCTGGGCTAATCAGCTGAGGATTCAGTGGCTTTTGGGAAACAAAACGGTGGCGGAAAAGTCGTTCAGTTTCTCCAGTGTTTTACAGAACGTCTCTTTTAGTCTCCATCACCGGGTTGACGAGGATCATCAGGTGCTGACCTGCAGCGCAGACCTACTGCAAGAAGGCGGAGACTTGTGGAGGCCCAAGAGGACCAGCATCCATCTGCAGGTCCACTGTAAGTGTTTGTTTTTATGTTTTTTCTGCAGCTCTCATTTTTTTCAGATCCAGCTTTATTAAACTCCTGATCTAATTCTTTTTCAGATCCTCCGAGGAATACATCACTGCTAATTAGGCCAGACGAGGAGCTGGTGGAGGGTCGTCACGTGACCTTTAGCTGTCTCTCAGATGGAGCTCCGGCCCCAGCACTGGTGCTGAGCAGAAACGGGATGGAGCTTCAAAGAATCAAACCAGCCACCTCATCACCACTGACCTTCACCTTCTCCCCCATCCTCCTGGAACACTCTGACCTTTACCGGTGTGAAGCATCCAACAAGTATGGATCTGAAGTGGCTTCTCACTCCATCACTGTCAAAGGTCAGATCATTAATAATAATTATAACGGGCTTCTTTTTGTTTTTTTCTCTGACAGTTGTAATCAGAAGCCAGAGACAGAAATAAACTTCCGGCATTACAGTGGAGTCATTAGTTCAGAACTTTAGCTGCCAGGCTCAGTGCCGCCATGCATTCAAGAATGAAAACTCAGTATAAGTTAAAGCGTTTTGCTGCTGTGGTTTTCCTAAGAGGGCCATCAAGTGAAAGAGGTTGAAATACATTGAATAATGCAAAAGTGAATCTTATGAAAGCAGACATTCTGATCATTTCTTTACCAAACATTCAAAACTTCTCTGTCTGCTCTTGCGTCAGAGCTGATCCAGGTTGTGACAGGCATAAAAATAGATTTATGTCCGTGGGCCTTCTAAACCCAACTGGTTAAAAATAACCATATTTATAGAAAAGGCCCCATGAGCTGTAGGTGAAACAGTGAGGAGTAGATGACCTACTAAATGATGAAACGCAAAGAAGCAAAACGTGAAAGAATGTTTAGTATCAAACTGGCACTGTTTGTTTTTCCTGTGGCAGGGCTCTCCGCTATCAGGTGATGATGTGTTGGTTAGAGGTGTGACAGAAGGTCAGCAGGTTCGGCTGAGCTGCTTTCACACGCTTTTCACGTTCACTGTATGACCCTCTTTCCACTGAGATTCAGGTTACACGTCCTTATGTTAAAAGAGGACGGGGTTAGTTTAAACAGATATGAGGCAATTGTTGTTGTGATTTGATGCTAAATAAATAAAATTGAATTGAAAATTGAATTGGTCAAACTATGACTGAAGTGTTTCTGGAAAATCAACAGAGAATGAACTTGCAGCGACGTCTACAGAATGCACTGTAAAATCAGCAAAATACACTGTAAACCAGATGAATAAACTATAAGAACCAGCAACACAGTGTAGCCCAAGTGTACTGTGGTTTATGCTCAAAGCATGATTTTACTACATTAAAGATAGTACTGTACCTATAGCTATAGATGCTGAGTTGCATGGGGATTTGAGGTAGATAGTATTCTTAGAGTTTATAGGATAAAGTGCATTATGAGTATATGGATATCAGTTGCTTGTGGTCTAAAGTGCTTTGATTGGACAGTAAGACTGGGAAAGTACTATGCAAATGTACCTTGCTATAGCTGGATGTGCATCTTACCAAGGATGTTGCTACAGTTAGTTACAAACCACAAAATCAAAAAGTACAATCAGTACAGCGATGTTATTAGTAATTTGTAAACTGTAATATATATTGTATGAACACAATATATTAGTTAGAACAAAGCTAAACTCCCCAAAATGACAAGTTTCTCAGTTGGGTCTTTTCACATTTCCTGCAAAAGTAGTTGTACAACAACAACAACAATGACAACAACAAAAAGGAAGATCTAATTTTAATCTGTTTTCTTATCCAGCTCCTCCGAGGAACACCACAGTCCACATCCTGCCGTCTACAGTGGTCCAGGAGGGGCAAAATGTCACTGTCTGCTGCCAAACCATCAGTTTCCCACCGTCAGCTGTGATTCTCAAGAAAATGACCAATGGCACAGAGCTATATTCTACTAATGGAACTTTCCTACTGGTCAATCTCACAGCCAAAGACTCGGGGTTATACCAGGTCAACGTGACCAATGACCTTGGGTACCAAGTCAAAATCTTCAGCATCAGTGTCAGAGGTCAGTAAAATTAGTTTGGATTTTATTATTCCCTTTAAGTTAAAATGCTCAAGTTTGATTTGAACATATGTTACCCACAGCAGTTCTGTAAACAGTTTCACAAAACTGCCCTATTTTCTTGTGCAGAGAGAAGTACCAAGCTTCCACCCAGTTTCAGCGTCATCATCATCCCAGCTGTCTGCATCGCCACGGTTCTAGCAGCTTCCGCTCTGTTCCTCGACTACGTGAGGAGATCCAGGAAGAAAGGCTTTTATCAACTGCCCCAGTCTGCTCCACCTTCAGCCTGAGGCCAACCCTGGCCTAAAAGGCCCCTGGTTCATGCAGCTACCAAGTGTGTAGCGTCAACACATCTGAATCTATGGCTGTCAGATTTTTTTTAAAAATGTGACTACCATGTGCATGTGGCTGCTGCAGGACAATATCTCAGTATGACCGATGACTTTTATTTCAACACGTGCTTTGTGCTTTTAAACACACGGCTTTGATATTCATAGGTGTGACCATGTTGTCCCAGCAATAAGCGGCTAACAAATGACATAATGATTTTCAGTATCCAGGAACATGTGGCTATATTGTCTTTCCGTGTGGTTAACACGTTCCATCACATGGCTACACGTCACATGTAACTGCCAACTCTGCAGATGCGTTTTACAGTTCATGGCCCAATCACATCCCATTGTATGGCTACTGCTTTGTGACATGTGGTTATGTAACATGTGAATTAGACATGCTGATGTGTGGCCACCACTTCTAATAAGGCGTTGTGTGCTAACCATCTCCAATTATGTGGTTACCCCATCTTGACCTATAGCTAGCATTTCCTAAAATGTGACTACTACCTCTTAACGTTTAACTACCACTTCTCACAATCCCAACATGGTATAAGCCTCCCAATACAACCTCATATCCCAACAGGAATTGCCATACAGTTATCTTCCATTTGCCAAAAGCAGGCGTGTATCACGGCATGTGATAATATCAAACCCTATCCTATCCTGTCGTATCCTGTCACATCTTATCCTTGGTTATTGTGACATGGGAATTCTACCTCCTGATATACAGTTTAAATATTTCAACATGTGGCTTGCTATCTGTTCACATATGAAGCTAATTTTGTCTAACATGTGACAAAACTACCCAGAAACCTCTCCCAAGTTCATGGCTGCCAAATTTTAAAATGTGGCTGTTCTCCCAGCAAGTTACCAACATCCATGGCACTAATCAACATGTGACTACAAGAGTCCAGCTTGAAAAATAAACACTACCTATGGCTCAATAATCTTATATGCAATAATGTTCACTGTCAGCTTTCAGCAGCATTTTATTCTCTTATCAGGGTCAGCTGAGTTAGTGACTTTTCAGTGACTGTGAACATTCCTCTCAGTGAGAGCTACTCAGCTTAGAGATTTGTGGAAAGCAAAGATGTTGCTCAACTTGTTAACGGAGACTTTCTGACTGACACCATATGGCTGAACTCTTCCAGAAAGTCTTCAGTCTCCTCCGAACTCTCGCCGTGGTACTGCTGCACACTTGGTGTGATGTGGAATTATCTGCAGAGTTATTAGAGATGATATGTAAATATGTGTACAGTTTCTTTTTGCTTGCTTTCAATAAAGATATTTATGTCTTTATTTATTATCACAGGCTTTTTGAAATTGACAACAACAAAAAGGAAGATCTAATTTTAATCTGTTTTCTTATCCAGCTCCTCCGAGGAACACCACAGTCCACATCCTGCCGTCTACAGTGGTCCAGGAGGGGCAAAATGTCACTGTCTGCTGCCAAACCATCAGTTTCCCACCGTCAGCTGTGATTCTCAAGAAAATGACCAATGGCACAGAGCTATATTCTACTAATGGAACTTTCCTACTGGTCAATCTCACAGCCAAAGACTCGGGGTTATACCAGGTCAACGTGACCAATGACCTTGGGTACCAAGTCAAAATCTTCAGCATCAGTGTCAGAGGTCAGTAAAATTAGTTTGGATTTTATTATTCCCTTTAAGTTAAAATGCTCAAGTTTGATTTGAACATATGTTACCCACAGCAGTTCTGTAAACAGTTTCACAAAACTGCCCTATTTTCTTGTGCAGAGAGAAGTACCAAGCTTCCACCCAGTTTCAGCGTCATCATCATCCCAGCTGTCTGCATCGCCACGGTTCTAGCAGCTTCCGCTCTGTTCCTCGACTACGTGAGGAGATCCAGGAAGAAAGGCTTTTATCAACTGCCCCAGTCTGCTCCACCTTCAGCCTGAGGCCAACCCTGGCCTAAAAGGCCCCTGGTTCATGCAGCTACCAAGTGTGTAGCGTCAACACATCTGAATCTATGGCTGTCAGATTTTTTTTAAAAATGTGACTACCATGTGCATGTGGCTGCTGCAGGACAATATCTCAGTATGACCGATGACTTTTATTTCAACACGTGCTTTGTGCTTTTAAACACACGGCTTTGATATTCATAGGTGTGACCATGTTGTCCCAGCAATAAGCGGCTAACAAATGACATAATGATTTTCAGTATCCAGGAACATGTGGCTATATTGTCTTTCCGTGTGGTTAACACGTTCCATCACATGGCTACACGTCACATGTAACTGCCAACTCTGCAGATGCGTTTTACAGTTCATGGCCCAATCACATCCCATTGTATGGCTACTGCTTTGTGACATGTGGTTATGTAACATGTGAATTAGACATGCTGATGTGTGGCCACCACTTCTAATAAGGCGTTGTGTGCTAACCATCTCCAATTATGTGGTTACCCCATCTTGACCTATAGCTAGCATTTCCTAAAATGTGACTACTACCTCTTAACGTTTAACTACCACTTCTCACAATCCCAACATGGTATAAGCCTCCCAATACAACCTCATATCCCAACAGGAATTGCCATACAGTTATCTTCCATTTGCCAAAAGCAGGCGTGTATCACGGCATGTGATAATATCAAACCCTATCCTATCCTGTCGTATCCTGTCACATCTTATCCTTGGTTATTGTGACATGGGAATTCTACCTCCTGATATACAGTTTAAATATTTCAACATGTGGCTTGCTATCTGTTCACATATGAAGCTAATTTTGTCTAACATGTGACAAAACTACCCAGAAACCTCTCCCAAGTTCATGGCTGCCAAATTTTAAAATGTGGCTGTTCTCCCAGCAAGTTACCAACATCCATGGCACTAATCAACATGTGACTACAAGAGTCCAGCTTGAAAAATAAACACTACCTATGGCTCAATAATCTTATATGCAATAATGTTCACTGTCAGCTTTCAGCAGCATTTTATTCTCTTATCAGGGTCAGCTGAGTTAGTGACTTTTCAGTGACTGTGAACATTCCTCTCAGTGAGAGCTACTCAGCTTAGAGATTTGTGGAAAGCAAAGATGTTGCTCAACTTGTTAACGGAGACTTTCTGACTGACACCATATGGCTGAACTCTTCCAGAAAGTCTTCAGTCTCCTCCGAACTCTCGCCGTGGTACTGCTGCACACTTGGTGTGATGTGGAATTATCTGCAGAGTTATTAGAGATGATATGTAAATATGTGTACAGTTTCTTTTTGCTTGCTTTCAATAAAGATATTTATGTCTTTATTTATTATCACAGGCTTTTTGAAATTTCAGTGTGCGGGATTTCCCCGGGAATTCCCTGTAAGTGGCGAGCTTTCGCTTTTATTTCTGTTAGATTCGGTGTTTACTGGAATCCTTGGCATTGACTCAGCTATTACCATGGTGACGGCTGAGCTGCATTTCAGTCATTTCAGCTCGCCAGCCTTTAAACCCAAAATTAAATTAACACTGTCTGTTTTTCTCTTTCCTTACTGCTCATTCACAAGAAAGATCTGGCCAAGAAAGAAATTCTCACCAAACTCCCCACACACAAACTACAAAGCAACTAAAGACAGATATAAAACCACAACAACAACAAAGAAAACAACCAAAAAAGGCAGACTGACCTGAAGACACAGAAAACTACTGCCAAAAATAAATACTGCATAAATATAAAAAAAGAAGCTTTATAATACATTCTTCTAGTCTGTGAGTGTTTCTTCTATATGCAACCTTAGCCTTGTTTCTCATAATCCATCTTTGGACTCAAGTCCTAAAGGTGTCATAAAAGCCCAGAGACTTAGTGCCCAGTGAAAATCTACTGATTGTTGTTGAAAAGGTCTAAACCAAGAAAACTACAAAACCACATTAAAAGCCCTGTTTTTATCAGGAAGCAGCAGGATGTGCCTAATCATGGAAGGGTCCAACAAACTGGAAGGATAAATTAAAAGAGGTCTGTTGGCTTTTGTTTTCAGTGTGAAGCTAACTGGGTCCCCGTTGTCATAGAAACAGGAAGGTTTCAGAAGCGAGGTGTGAAGAGGGGAGTCGGTATGGATCAGACCAAGTATCTGGACCAGTTTCGAGTCAGACTCTGTAACAGTCTGTGCTTCTCTAGTTCTATTTACCATTTTAAGGAGCCGTCAACATCATTGCATAGATCTCTATGATAAACGGACCTTTGGAAGGCTGACCTATTACAGTTTCCATACTGTGAGGGCTTTGAGAAGACATTGAAGGCATGAAAAAAACCCCACTTCAGTGGATGATGAGAGTCAGACCTTAAATACTGATCCGTATGCAGACTCTCTGATAATAATGCCATCTCTTTAGCTTTCAACATGCTGCTCTCAAACAAACAGGTGAATTAACAACACGGACTAATATGCAACTGCAGAAACAAGCCAGGTGGTGAAAACTGAAGCTTAAGAAATAAGAAAACAGAGAAAACAGCTACAGCTAACAGAAGTGCACTTTGCTCAGTAAAGGTACACCACACATACAAAATAAATAAGATACTATTCAAAATACTATCTAAAATACAATTTTCACTTAATAGCAAATATCTTCACCACCACTGCAACAAAACTTATGACATTGGTTACGTGTACTGGCATTCAGACAGTTAGTAGACTTAGGTTTTGATTCATTTAAACTAACATAATCATCCTGCTGCAAGACAGAATAAATCAATATGTTTATCGATAATTAAATCATGTACAACCCGAGATTTGTAACAGAAGGATAGCAGTAAGAGTGAAAGGGAAAGTTTACAAGAATACCCACTGTGAGCTTAACTAGAACTCTGAGGGTGAATAATAGCCCAGAGTTCAGAAGTTGGAAATGATCTATACTGAAACTTTACAACTAAAAACAATTGTTTAAAAATACTGCTTAAGACGCTCCAGGTCAGGAATACAAAGGAGATCCATTTTCGTTTTGCTCTGACAGGAAATACCAACGAAACAGGAGATTAAAATGACAAGACACAGCAGAACTCTTGTCCTCACTTATTACACAACACCACTTGGAGGTGAGAGGTCTTGGAGGCCCATCAGGACACACAACATGAAAAACACCAGATGGAGTAAAGAGAAACGCATTAATCAACAGAGTCCCTAAAATGTTTCAGCTGAATGTGCATAAACTACAGTCGCACACTCCATGAGTGTGCCTGCATAGATGCCACAGTCATCTGGACAGATAAATGTATGTTATTTTTCAGTTTTGTATTCCAAATGCATTTGGAATGAAATAATCCGTTCTACTTTAAACGGCCAAGGCTTTATTTGAACAGGTCTCCATCTGCATAGAAACGACTGCGTAAGAGATGCAGGCCATAAATCTTTTTTCTTTATCCTTTAACCTCGGTTTCTCTACTAGAGGTCTGGGAGCTTGAGGGTCCTGCATATTATCTTTGCAGTTTCAAGGACTGTGCTCTTCTGGACAGAAATCTCAGATGTTGCTGGAGCCACCTGTCTATCCTCTTCATGTAATCCTTTCTGCTGGGGTTACTTGTGTAGTAGAATTCCAACAGTGCCCTGTTCTCATCTCTCATCTCTTGCCCACTTTTGCCTCCTTGTTTTGCCTACTTCTCATCAGTGTGTCCTGGTTCCTCAACACCTGACATGGACCTTGTTAATCTAGGCTAAGGACTATGCCATCAGACTTGGAGGTGATGATTCTTATTCCCTCCACTTTGCATTCTTCTACGCTTTGTTGATAATCCAGGATCCCATCACCTGCAAAAAACAGATGCATTGTTCGCCCTCTATCTGACGTTTGACTAACAGATGAACTCTTTTTTTCCCCCAGTGCCTTGGCACACTTAGCACACTGATCCCCCTGTAATTGGAGCACACTGTCCCTTCCCCTTTACCTGGTGGGACAAAATGGCCCCAGCCAGGGAAAAATTAGGAGGTTCCCCACAGAGAGCCTTCTAAACCAGCAGGAAGGCTGTCTGGTGCGGCTCTGTCCACTGGGCCAGATCTGGGGCACCCTTACAGGTGAAAAGTTTGGCATATACCGCCGGTAATAGCCAGCCACCACATATACTCCACCCAGGTGTCACTATGGATGATAACGCCATCCAAGTAGGTGGCAGCATATGCAGCATGCGGACACAGTACCAGGTCCATGAGGAACTGGAAAGTGGCTTGGGCTCCAAACAAGCCAAATAGAAGTATGACGAATTGGTACAAATCGTATGCAGTGGAGAAAGTCGCTTTCTCTGTAGACTCTAGGGACAAGGGAATCTGCTAGTAGCCCTTGGTTAAATCCAGTGTCATGAAAAAACAAGCCGTGCCTGGGGCATGGGATAAGTGTCAAACTGTGACCCTCATTCACCTTGTGGTAGTCAACACAGAACCGTATAGACCACATCTATCTTTACCACGAGAACTATGGGGCTACACCACGCACTGCACTCTTATATTACTCACATTTTCAGCATCCCAGCCAGTTCCTTCCACACAATTTGTCTTTTATTTTCAAGCAATTTATAGGGGCATGAATGCAATGTCACCCAAGGCTCTATTAGAGTGGTACAACCGGGCAAGGGGGAGAACACATCTGCAATGCAAATGCAGGAACACTGAAGGATTATGTTATTTGTTATTTTCACAGTAGAGGACGTGCAAAATGATGCTGCTGCAGCGTTGGCGTTTTCTTTTCTATCCAGATGAGGGCAGTGAGTCTAATGGTTACTATGGAAACTGATCAGCAGTCCTCTCACAGCACATACTGATTTCATAACCAGCTGATTAATGTTTTATGTTTTACATTTACATGACAATTCTATCAACATAAGTGGTTTGACATGTGGTGAGCATCTTGATCTCATCTCATCTCTCAAATTTAAGAAGATAAGGTGAGAGAGACACGTTAGAGAGATTAGAGATGTGGTAACAAAGCTATCCGACACCAGGTTGGGCTTTGACCTGAAAGACTCTGCACTGGCCTGGAGTGTCTGAACTTCAGCTGTATATCAGCACCATCTGCTGCTCATAGCTGAGGCAGGGCAAGGCTTTTATTTTTAAATATCATGCTATTTTTAATTATTTCCCATAGAAATCCCATACAGCTTGTGTTGCTGAAACTTTAATATTGAGCTTCATTAAGTGGTTTTAGTAAGGTGCAACTTATGGCTTAAGTTGGTTGTATAAAAAATACTCCCCTAGTATAGAAGGTATATCACACTTATAACTTACTGTAAATAAAAGAGTTAAAACAAATAAAAGGAAATATTACTACTCTACTTAAGTACTCAAAGCGCTTTATACAACATGCCTAATTCACCCATTCACACAAGCGCATTTTTCTACACCTAAGTATCCAACATTCACACTCCAGTGAATGCATCGGAGACCAGCTTACGCTTCTGTACCTTGTCAAAGGATCCTTAGGCATGCAGACTGTCATAGCAGGGATTTTACCACAAACCTTCTGATTAGTAGATGACCTCTAACTCCTGAGCTACAGCCACTACAAATCTACATCTTCACTTGATTTTTGCAACGCCCCCCCACCCCCAACAAAAAACAAAAAAACCCCAAATCATTTGGTTGTAGTTTCTTGTAAAGATCCATCTTAATCAATGTACTCTTGAAGCCTCTATTATAATAAATGTCTCAAGCCTGAAAAGGGTTGGAGCTGGGCCTCTAGTCAAAGTAGGTCAAACTGGTGTTGAAAGGCCTTTAATCTTTGGTCTTGCCATGCTGTTTCTTTTTCTCCAGTGGAGCCTTAAGCCTTCCATTGTCCTAGGCCTGAAGAATATTGTCTGATATTGTGAACTCTGTCTTTTTTTACTATTATTGCCTGCTGCTCCTGAACTAGCTCCATACTCCTCATCTGCATTAACTGCTTGTTCCTACGTGTTTGAATGGACTGAGAGAGCAGTGAACGGTGGGCAGGCATATTGCAGGTGAGTATATCTTAGGTAATTGGTTGCTGTTTTGTGATAATGCTCACTGGGACCACAAAGAGAGAGCATATTTCTCCTGTATTGGCGTATCTTTGTTGGCTCCCTGTTAAATCCAGGATCAAATTTAAAATCCTTCTCCTCACATACAAGGTCTTGAATAATCAGGCCCCATCTTATCTTAAAGAGCACATAAACCCAATTAGAGCACTTCACCCACAGACTGTTGGCTTACTTACGGATCCTGGAGTATTTAAAAGTAGAGTGGGAGTAACAAACCTTCAGCTTATAGGGCCTTCTGGAAGCAGCTCCCAGTTTGAGTTGTGTCTATACACGTCTCTAAATTGAAGTTTTGCTAAGCTGGTCTTTTAGCCTTCCCGATCATGTACCCATGTTTGTCTGTTTTTCTCTCCAGTCCTTGTGTCAAGCCAATGAGTCTTAGTCTCAGTATTTGTACTTCCTGTTTCCTTTTGATCTTGTGTTTTTGGGTCCACATCTCTGCCTGCCACCCACCTACACCTGTGGATATTACAACTGCTTTACGGAAAATTTATTTTAGACCCCTGCTCTAAAATAATGCGTAGTGTCATTTTGTAGCATCGTAGCTCGTGACGTGTATACTTTTGGATGGTTATAATGTGGCTTTTAATCAAAATCTCTAAAATATGATGGGATTTTACCTCAGAAATCTCAAAGACTTCTACACAAATGTCTTTTGTCACAGGCTTAACTTAAGCCTCCTTCGCCCTTTATATGCTTCATGCTTATGTTCATGTCTTATGTTGTCAAGTTTGTATTGCCATGTCTGCGCCTCATGTTTCCTGTTTTATTCTGAAGGTCTGTGTCCTATGTCAGTGTAGTTGGCTTTGCTTCCTTTGTCTCATGTCAGATTAGTGTCAGCTGTTTCTCCATGTATTTCCACTTCCCCTAACCACCCTTGTGTGTATTTAGTCTGCAGGGGTGTCCAAATTCATAGACTGCATCCTCCTGAGGACCCATCCTTCGAGGTCTATGTGGGCCGGGTCCTTAGAAGGTCGGGTAGGCCAGAAGTAAATGGCTGTGAAATTGGACGGTCTAGCATTTAGATTTGCGTCACCGTTGTCTCGATGGAGTTTAATAAACTCAGCTGTCTCCTCCTTGCTATCGAAAATATAACAGGACACTGGTGTAAATTCTAAACCATCTTACACTTCTGTTTGTTAGGAGACCTGAGTCGTTGTCCCAGAGCTTTGAGTTTTCTTTACTATTGTACTTTGATTCTGCCATTATTTATTGTTTCTTCTGGTTTCTTTGTTGATGTTCTGGTTTCTGTCTGTGTCTCTTAGTTGCTCTGTCTCCCCTGTCTGAGGTGTCCCCTTGTCAAGTCCATGTCTCTATGTTATGTTTCCTGTTTTACTTTGAAAGTCCATGTCTCATGTTAACGTATCTGGTTTTGCTTCCCCTTATTGCTCCCTCTGTGTAGTTAAGCCTTGTGTTTTTGTGTCAGTGTCGCAATCTACCCTCATTCATGCTGTGTGTTATGCCTGCCTGCCTGAGTTATTTTTGTATTTTGAAATTTGTTACTTTGAGTTCAGCATTAAAACTGTTTTTTGAGTCCACATTTTGTCTCCAGAGACTGCACTGTGGGTCCTCCATACCTGCACACGGCCTAAAGATGACACTGTTTAATCAGTTTTCTGTTTGACATTTATTCAGCTGTGTGAAAACCAAGGAGGAACCCACCCGAGGGATTAATAAAGTTTTATTTTATATAATCTAATCTAATCTAATCTAATCTAATGACTTTAATCGCAGCCAAACTGATTTACTCTCGAACAAATAAAACACTTATTTAAGTGACTTATAAATCACGTTTAACCTGAGTAGCGAAAGACCGCGGTGATCTGAAAATGATGTGCCGGGCGTTTGCCGTTCTCGTCGGCTCTAGTGACCCTCGAGCTCCTGGCTAGCTATCGAGTGGGTAACAGACGTCTGCGAAAATGTCGAAGCACTTTTGCAAATATGTGATGTCTTGATAAACTGAAATATGTTAAAAGTTTATTTTGTGACTCAGAAAGAGTAATAAGAGTAATATTAAAACTTAGTAGCGACTGCCATTGTTGGAAACTGGAATTGGCTGAGGCACGCTGTGAATTCTGGGATATGGTGGGCCAGGAAGGACACACCCGACCCAGCCTACAAATTCAGGGCAAAGGAGGACGCATTTGTTGGCTGCAAATGCGTCCTCAGGAGGATGCAGCCCATGAATTTGGACACCCCCTGTGTGTTTCTGTTCATTCATTGTCAGGTCATCTGTTGCCTTTTGTGCCACGTTTCCATGTTCTATTCTCCAGGTTTCAGGTATCCTTGTATCCACGTCGAGTTTTATGTTTTGGTTTTATATATTTATCTCTTGTTTCCCCAGTTTAGGTTATCGTTTAGCTTCATCTCTGCCTTTTGTTTTGTCCAGTTTTTACCAGCCTTAATAAACGGCTCGCTTTCTGTTAAAATTCAAGTTTTGTCCACGTTCCTTGGTGTCTGTGTTTTGGGTCCTCTTTGCAAATTCATACAGTGTGCTGCCGCATACTGGGACATTATTCTGGTATCTTCTGAATATAATCAGCAATAAAGCTAAAGTGATTTCATTCCCTGAGTCCAGTATATCTCTGCTCCAGTCCTGGGCACCCAGAACCAGTGCCCAAGTCTTCCACACTGCTGGAGTCCAAGACTCTCCACCATCAATGCTGGCCTCATGCTGGCCTTGGCTGGCCACTTCAAGCCAATCTGTGTTATTGGTCATTTGTGAATCTGTTCCGCTGCTGCCCTCACTGCTGGCCCCCTGCAAAGCCACCAGAGGTAAAATGTCGTCTCTGGCATTGTCCTCCAGGGGACTTCCTTTGTTGCCAGCCTCTGGCCATGACACCGGAGCTGGCCACTCAGTCAGCCCCCAGGCCCTGCTGTCTCTACTGCTGGTCACCGGGGAGACCCCAGAATTCTTTTGTCACAGCTGTTTGTCTTTTGAGAAGCCCTGAGCACTTTATAGGTGTCTGTCCCTGCACCTCTCCAATGGCGTACTAGCCTCATGAACCTGTTTTTATCTCCCTGGACAGCCTGGGGCAATTTGTGTGATTTTTTTTTCTGCTTAGTTTGATTTTACTTATGTGTTTGGTTCAGGCCCTCCTTTCAAACCCATTTGTCTGCCCGCTGCAGGTTAGGTTTTGTCTTTGTTTAAGGACGTCTAGAAGCTGTATAGGATAAGGGGGGCTCTGTCATGGTTCCTTGGTCATCAACTCAGTGGTTTGTGTTTTGTGGGTTCATGGTCCTGGGTTTTATCTCAGTATTTTGTGTTTAGAGTCTTGTTGTGTAAAATTTTGACCTTGGAGTCCTCCTTGTATTCTTGCCTCCCTATGTTGCCATGTCTGTCTTTGTCGCTTGTCCGAAGTGTCCTGAGTGAAGTTGGTCTCGTCTCTGTGTCTGTTATTGTTTGTCTCCTCACTTGTGTCCTTATATCCATCTGGTCCCTCAGTGCCCTGAAGGTTGTCTCCCCCCCCCCCGACAGTCATGTCTCCATGTTTGCTTCCCATTTTGTCTATGTCAAGTTCATGTATTATAGTCTCCATCACTATTTCCTGTTTTATTGTGATAGTCTCTTGTTCTGTGTGCATCATGGTTAGTTTTGAGTCCCCTTGTGTCATTAAGCATATTCAGCTCAGCTGTTTCCTCCCAGGTGTCTCCACTTCACCCTGTTTGTCCCTCCTTCTCTGACTTCATCAACTGGAGTAAACCAACAGTTTTGCCTCTAAACACATCCACTACAGCCAGATAACATTAGATATTTAGGCATACATTTTTCCACCAGGCTTTCAGTATAGTTGAATCACATTCCTTTTACTAAAATGGTAGAGGTTGATCTAACATATTTGTATCACTCATGGAGAGAGTTGCTGCAATTAAAATGATGATTCTGCCTAAAATCATTTCTCACAAATTCCTAATAAACACTCAAACATCTCATTATTGTTATGGAAAAACAAACCATTATGAATAATTTTAAAAACACTGATCTGCCTTTTATTGGAACTAAGCATTATAACTTTAAAAACCTTACCATGAACACCTCCCTGACACCGTGGTGGGATTTGTTTGTTGTTTTCTTCACTTATGTCATGTAAACTAATACCCATTTGGAACAATCCAGATATCTCTAAACAGGACAAAGGAGTTCCCAAATGGGTTACACGCTCAAACATAAGAATCCACTGTACAGGAAACTCTGCTGAGAACGATATGTGAAGACTCATCCAAATAGTTTTGTTGCTCTATCTCAACCTCACCCAAACTATGCATTTAGGCAACGTACGGTAAGTGAATTATCTATGGAAGCAAACAATCACATGTAGTTCTACAGTCTTATGCATCACTAAGAAAACTATCCTCATAAATTGATATAAAAAATGTATTACTTAATATCAGTGGTGTATGGTGGCTTTTAAAGGAATTATTAACAACTTATTCACACTCCATCTTCTCTACATCATACATGTTAGGCAAGGTAGGTAGCAAGATGAGACTCATCTGTTACGATCATAAGTCACTAAGGTTATCTTTCTTGATCATGCTCGTTGTGTCCGTACAAAGTGCAGATTGTACTAACTGAGCAGTGAAAGCAGACCAGCAGCAACTTGCCTCTCATTCTGGTCTCTCTTTAGTTTACAGTCAGGCCAGAGGTTAACCTACAATGCGCATGCACAAACCAACAGAAGATAGCTGCTGGCCCTTCAGCTTGGCCAACTCCAGTCAGTGTCAACTATAGTTGGACACAACCTCAGAGACAGAGACGACTACGCTTTTCAGTGAAATGAAATATGCACAATAGTGGCAACAATAGCTAACTGCAAGCACAAGATGGCAGTAATGTAAAGGCTGGATTCAAATATTCATTGACAGGCTAGGAGCTTTATGACAGTGCAGTGCTGCCCTCTCTTCCCTTTAGCTGTTAGTGATCTGTCTGCAGCCTCACTTCTTCTCCTGTTGTGGGGTGTGTGTGGCCTCAGGCCTTTAGTATTCTGGGTTGCTGCGCATTGCTCATATTCTTCTTTTCCTTTTTCTTTATTTTCTTTATTTTTAAGTGCTGTATGTTTTTCTGTTTTTTTTTCCTTACAGGTGCAGGTTAAAGACCGATTGGGTTTTTCCACTTGTGATCTGTCCTCTTATTCTTATCTTTTCATGTATTGTCTCTCTTTTCACTCTTCTTCCTGCCCGTCAACTCTGGCTTCGTCATATTACATAGTAGTAAATAGTAGGAAATGAATACATAAAAGAAAAGAAAATCACAAACAATAGGATCCTATAAACTTATCTTGGAAAAGCAAATATGTTTGACACAACAGTGTATTCAGATGATGAATCTGATTGCAAGAGCTGCCAGACATGACAGTTATTTAAAAAGAAAATATAAACTCCATACGTGATGTCTGCCTTGTCTAATAATCAACACACACGTGTATACACAGACTGAACATCTGTGATTTTGAATATAGACATGTGAAAACACAAATATTTTTGATTAATTTATTTAATTCCTATTCATGCCTCAATGAATTCTAAAGGAAAATCATCACAGCTTCAAGTATGTGAGGTGCCATTCACAGTTTAAAATACTGTGAGTTTACACATACTGGTGTGTAACAGGAAGGACTGGTTGGTTGTAAAGATATTACCTTCCAGGTAATTTCTTGATTCTTGATTTGAATTTTCATTCATCCTAAAGATGGATGAAAAAAGTTGTGTTTTAATTTTTCAATAAGTTAATTTTAGATAAACAACAGTAACATCTCTGTTTTAGCGTAAAAATCACCAGGGATTTGAGGCCATAGATTTTTGGAAGGAAGAAAATTTAAATTCTCATCTATAAAATGTTACAAAGGTAATTCTTTTACTGCTTCAGTATTGGTCAGTAGTGTGGATATGTGGAGATGGGAGTGGTACAGCTAACCCTGAGCCAAAGGTTTGATCTGTTAGATAAGTAATTTAGTATACATATGTACAAAAGTCTGCCTGCACCAAATACATGCTAAAACAACTC